>NC_043704.1:33879190-33971511 GCF_006229205.1 Suricata suricatta | reverse complement strand
TCTCTCTCTCTCTCTCTCTCTCTCTCTGTTCCTCCCCCACTTGTGCTCTCTGTCTCAAAATAAATAAACTTCAAAAATTAATTAAATTTAATTAAACTAAAAAGCATAGTGTCCTATTCAAACAGCATTCTTTTTGTTGGCTATATATGTATTATTTTCCTTATTAATTTTAAAAATTTTATTTCTGTGTTAGCTTCATTATATTTAAGATTTTCAATACGAGTTTTTTGTTTTGTTTTGTTTTATTTTGTGTTTTGTTTTTGCTTTTTTAACTCACCTTCTGATGCTCGGGACTAAGCTATTCCAAGAGGAGACACAATTTGTCCAGATTTATTTTCATATAAATGAAATAACAAAGTTCGACACATCATGTTATTGGACACCATTCTGCAGCAAAATAGAGTAGGATAGTAATAATAACAGGGATAATCAGAACAATTAAAACAGTCACACGAGAAAAGTAAATTGAATAATAATTCTAAATTGGTCACAATTTCTTGTTGAAATAAGTTGAGTTACAATTTTCCAATTTTTGCATAAATTATACAGTGACTTCTTCTAAAGCAGTCATTTTTACAAGTATATACATATTAATAGAATATTTTAGCTTTAATTTCATAAGGTAATGGAATGGTATCTCACAGTTAAACACATGTATATTTATTATACATGTATATTACATGTGTAGTATATATATATACACATATATATAGTATGTGTGTGTATAAACATAAAGATCTAAAAAAATATTCTTTTAGGGAAATTCGATAGCATTCAGTTGAAATAAAACACCTTTTTTAATGTTTATTTATTTATTTTGAGAGATAAGAGACCAACAGCATGAGTTGAAGTGGGACAGAGAGACACACACAGAGCCCAAAGCAGGCTCCTGGCTGTGAGTTGTAAACACAGAGCCTGATGCCAGATTCAAACCCACGAACAGTGAGATCATGACCTGAGGCAAAGTCGGGCGCTTACCTGACTGAGCCACCCAGGTGCCCCAATAAAACACTTTTAAGCAGGAAAAAAAAATGCTTCAAGCAACAGAAAACCTTTTGAACATACATATCAAAAAAACTTATGAATAATAAAAGTGTAGAGAATTAAAGGAAAGCTTGTTTTTTCCAAAACTAATTAAAAATATTATTTAGAAAAGAAACTATGTAACATTTCCCAAAAATAAATGTCCATGTTTTTAAGTATTATACAATATTGTTATATATGAATTATGAGCCCCAGTAACTTGGAATATGGTTGAATTTGAAAATAAGGCCTTTAAAGAAGTGATTAAGTGCTAGTGAAGTATTAGGATTGTCCCTAATCCAATCTGACTTGCGTCCTTAGAAGAAGAAATTTGGCGCCTAGGTGGCTCTGTGGGTTAAGCATCCAACTTCAGCTGAGGTTACAATCTCCCAGTTCATGAGTTCAAGCCTCACATAGGGCTCTGTGCTGACAGCTCTGAGTCTGGAGTCTGCTTCAGATTCTGTGTCTCCCTCAATCTCTGCCCCTCCCTTACACTCTCTCTGTCTCTTTCTCTCTCTCTCACTCTCTCTCTATCGAAAATAAATAAACAATTTTTTAATAAAAGAAGAGGAAATTTGGACACACAAAGAAACACCAGGCACAGGTATACGGAGGAAAGACCATGTAAGATCCAGGAGAGAAGGCAAACATCTACAAGCAGAGAAACGCCACAAGAGAAATCCAACCCTGCTGACACTTCGATCTTGGGCTTTTAGCCTCCAGAATTGTGACATAATAAATATCTTTTGTTCAAGCCATCCAGTCTATGGTCTTGTGTTAGGGCAGCTCCAGCAACTCACACACATAGTGATTACATAAAAAGGCACGTGGGATTCATATCAAATTGCTCCTTGCCAGTATGTAAGAGGATAACTTTGGTTATTCCCAGAGCATATAAAGAAATGCAAACCAGATCTGTGAAACTAAGCTGAATTTCTTCACTCTTTAACAAAAGTCTTAAAGATCACATTATTAAATAACAATAAAAGGAAAAAATATTAGCTAATATTTAGTCTCTAAAATTCATGTAGACAGATATATATTAAAGGAAGGTAAGAGTTAGTCATAAAAGCAAATGTGAGATTTTAAGAAAAAATATCTAAAAATACATCAATTATAAGCATTAAGTATTAATTAGCTTAACTGACTGAATGTACGCTAATTTATAGAATAGAAAAATTTACCTGGTTTTATATTTTCTTTGACATTTCTATCATTTAAATAGTTTTAGTCATCAAGACCTCTATAATGATTTGTAAAGTACCTATCATTTATAGTAAACAATAAATATTTCCTGAGAAAAAATTAATTGTTTATCTATTTAACAAATGTCTTCATCAACCCCAAGAAAACGATCCAATACAAGGCAAAACATAAAGAAAATACTTGGTGTATTGGAGACAAAAATTTAGAATTATTTTTCTTGAACAAACATGTATGTATTTCAAATTTAATTTGATAAACCTATGGTTAAATTCATGTTTCACTTTAGTTTTTTCCTAGAATTACTTTGTTTTGTTCAATTAAAAAAGTTACACATTTTATTTATTTATGCATATATGTATTTATTTATTTACTTATTTAATAAATTATGTGTTGCATTTCCATCCTGCAAGTCTTCTTCATATTATATGGTGCAAAAGGCAAGCTTCAATTTCTTTAAAGTTAGACAATATTGCCTTCGATTTATATCTTCAGTCATGGTGGATGATAAGAAACCAGGGCTGAGCAAAAACAAAAATTGTAGAAAATGTTACATTTCCCTGCAATATTACATTAATGTCATCCACTCCTTATTATCTAGAGACTTAAAATATCTCAGATCTTGTCTAAAAATGTTCACTTTGAATGCTGCTTTTCAAAAAGTTAGCTGAAAATAATTCATTATTGTCTATAATAGAATCTGAAATACCTATTGCCACATGATTTAATCTTACTTAGTGGAATATGGCTGGATTTCAACTACAGTTGTATTAGGATCTGGATAAAATTACTAGTGTTCATTGTAAAGCAATTTGGAATCCATTTCTTTTGTATATTAACATATTAGTAAGGGAAAGTTATTGTGCACAATGCCAAATATACATATGCTTATGCCTGAGTCAACACACATGAAAATCCAGCAAATACTCAGGGTGCCTGTGTGGCTCAGTTGGTTAAGTGTATGACTCTTGATTTCAGCTTATGAAATCACAGTTTGTGAGTTCAAGCCCTACATCAGTCTCTGACCTGACAGCATGGAGCCTGCTTGGGATTCTCTTTCCCTTTCTCTCTACCCCTTCCCCACTCTTGATTTCTCTCTTTCTCAAAATGAAGAAATAAACATTTTTTAATCCAGAAAATAGTTATTAAACACACAAAAAATCAAAATCAGCTTAGAATACATTTTGAAATATAACTTGCAATTCAAAATTATAATATATATTTTTTAATATTTAAAACACCAATTATATTGGAAGAAGAATTGCTGGAGTAAATGAAATGTTGATTTTTGAAAATCACTTTTTTTTTCAAATAATGTGAGTATGTGAGGCAACTCTGATGTAATTAAGGAAGAGTTTTGATGTGATATTTCACTTCATGACTTCTCTGATGTCAAAAGTAGAAATTTACAATTAAAGGGAACAGTAAGTTAAATGTTTAGTAAATTCCACTTGTAAATATGTTTCATAAGTCAAATTTTAAGCATGGAAGATATTTTGAAGATTTTTTTTTTGCTAGACATACCATTTAAAACTTTTTAAATACAAATTTGAGGGGTGCCTGGGTGGCACAGTCAGTTAAACATCTGACTTTGGCTTAGGTCATGATCTCACGGTTTGTGGGTTTGAGCCCTGGGTTGACCTGTGTGCTGATAGCTCGGAGTCTGAAGCCTGCTTCAGATTCTGTCTCCCTCTCTTTCTGCCCCTCCCCCACTCATGCTATGTTTCTCTCCATATCAATAATAAACATAAAAAATTTTTATAATAAATAAATACACACTTGAAGCTATATTTTAAAGAATGATCAGAATAAGAGTAAGAGTCAAAGAGAATGAACATTTTCAGGGTTCCAAAGTACATGACAGAGGGAATCAAAATGTCATTGAAAGAGAATGACAGATGGAGAAGGAAAGCTTCAGAGTGGTTGCTGACACAAGGCAAGTCTGCTGAAAACTGAGTTCTCTGTTGACAACGGTTGCAATTGGATTGTTTACCTCATGTAACTTTCCAAATACCCACAACTATATTTCTTTAAGTTATCTAATTCAGTTTTACTATCTATGGGAGAACAATAAACTTCCTTTATCTTTTATGTTGTTAGATTCAGATTATATAATGTCCTCCCTTATTAGAATTTTACATTTAGTTTTAATTCAGTTTTCCACAGCCTTTACTTCTGATCATGGTGCAGACTCAAGGATCCAAATTACACTCACATAATAATCAACCCGGAAGGTGGATAAATAATACAAAATAAGTGTTTTCAGACATTGGACAACATTGGAGATCAGTGGTTTCTGTCAAAGGGACATGTATCAGGTAAATTCCGTAATTATCCTGAGTTTTTATCTGGAGGAATATTCCAAACCACAGTGAAAAAGTTTCCATAGGGTCTTTCTGCGTTGGGAACATAGAGATCAGAGATTGAGAAGGCTAGGCAACTGGAGATTACAGGATACAGTTCTAGACAGAAGGGACATTGTAGAAAAAGAGCCCCAGAAATCTAATTGAGATTATCTTCATTCCTTGCTGAATACAGCTTACTGAGATCCCCATATGTACGGCAAAACTCCATGAGGCGAGGTAACAAATGACCAATGTTAGCTCCAAACTAGTATCTGAGAGCCCAGATAAGATAGGAGATAATTGTTGTGATTGGCAAGAGTAAAGAGTTCTCTCTAATGATATGGATAATTCAGTAGAGATCTCAAAAAGGTCTTAACTTAACAATACATCTAAACTTTCCTTAGGTTTAAGGTGACTGTATACTAAACTGTACCATTGGTTAGTAACTAAAAACAGGATAAAGTTGATACCCCAATTAAGTTACCTATTTACTAGAACAAAGCACAGTGCCCTTTAAGGTAGAAAATAAAATCCAGATTCTCCGCATTAGAGTACCCAGCCTCCAATAGAAAGTACTCAGCATGCCTCGAAGCAAGAAAAGTGTGACCCAAAGTCCAGAGCAAAATGTGTCAAAGTAAATACAACCAGCAGTTATATAGGTGTGGGGATTAGAAAACAATGTCTTTAAAAATTATTACCAGCACACTCAAAAAGTTCAATGATTAAAAGTAAAATGATATATGGACTGAACTGTGTCCTCTCACAACTGGAGTTGAGCTCTATAACCCAAATGTGACTTGACTGCAGCTGGAGATGGAACCTTTAAGGAAGTAAAGGAGGTAAAATGAAGCTGTATTTATGGTGCCCTAATGCAATAAGATTGGTGTCCTTATAAGAAGAAAAAGGGACACCAGAAGTGCAAACACATAGAGAAAAGGTCATGTAAGGACACAGTGAGAAGACAGTAGTCTTTAAGCCAAGGAGAGTTCTCAGCAGAAAATAACACTGCTTGTATCTTGATTTTGAACTTCCAACCCCTATAATTGTGAGAAAATATATTTCTGTAGTACTTTGTTACGGAAACCCTAGAAGACTAATAGAAATCAGAGCAGACTAATACAATGGGTAGAGTATGTCATTTAAATCCAGGACATTTGAGGATTTTCCAGATTTCTATATGTTATTGATTTCTAATGTAATTCCCTATAATCAAAAATACACTCTGAGAATACAGGTTTTCCAAATGCATTGAAGTATTTCCTTGTGCTCAGCATTCATTGTTTTAGTAAATGTTGCATGGACACTTAATAGAAATGCATGTTTCGGTAGTGTTGCATTATACACTATATTAATTAGATCAGATTGGTGGATAATGTTACTCAATACTTCTAAGTCTACTGAGATTTTATTTGCTCCATATAATAACATGATGGTGGTATTGGAATCTTCAAGTAAATTTTTAATTTGTCTATTTTTCTGTTTGGCCTGTCAAATTTTACATTGTTTATTTTGAAGCTGTCATATTGGATGCTTACACAAGTAGATTGTATAAAACTAAAAAAGAAAATTAGACAAAAAGTCTGTAAAAATATAAAATAATCTGCAGACAACTCATTAGAAACAATAAGACAGTTTACTGAGCTTTTTCTAGTCTGAAATAAATATGAAAAAAGTCTCTATAAACCAGCAATAACAAGTTAAAAAATCTACTTCAAAATGTTTTATTTGTAGCATCAACCAAAATATAAACAGGGACATATCAAATGAAAGATATTTAAAATACATATGGGACTGGGGCGCCTGGGTGGCTAAGTAGGTTAGACATCCAACTTTGGCTCAGGTCATGATCTCACAGTTTATGAGTTCAAGCCCCACATCAGGCTCTTTGCAGCCTGCTTCAGATTCTGTTTCCCCCTCTGCCACTCCCCTGCTTGCACTCTTGTCTTTCTCTCTCAAAAATAAACAAACACAAAAAAATTTAAATGCATATGGGAAAATTATTTTTAAAATAATCAAAAGAAATTAAAGTCCTAAATAAAGGGAGACATAAACCAGGTGTGTAATAAGGAAAATTGTATAGGAAAAATGCCAGTCCCTCACATATCAATCTATAGTTTTAAAGTAATTATTTTCCCCAAGGAAATTGACTAATTGTCTCTTAAATGTAAATTTAAGAGTGAAAGTCAAATAGCCAAGATATCCTAATGGACAAAAATGTAAAGAAGAGCAGGATAAGGAAATGGGCAAAGTGGAGGAGGAGGGAGAGAAGAAGCAGATCAAGGATTATAAAGATTATGGTCTAATAATGAAGACAGTGAAAGAATGACCCAGGGACAGAAAAATGTAACCTATGGAACCAAATAGTGACTCCAGAAACGCAACCCAACATATACAGGAACATTCAAAAACAGAGGCGGTTTTAAAGCTCTTTGGAAAAAGAATGAACTATTAAATGAATGCTAGTGGGACCATTACTTACCCAGATGAGGAAAAGTTGACTCTGGAAAATAAATAAAATTCGTCAAATGTAAATAAAATAAACAGACCATACAAAAAAGAAAAATTAAATACTTGATGAATTAAAGACTTAAATTTCAAAAGCAGAAATGTAAACCTTTTAGGAGCACACACGGTCAACTCTGAGTAAGAAAAGAAGAAAGGAGAGCTTTTATTAGACATAAAGACATTCAATATAAAAAAACGTTGACAATTATGACATTAAGTTTATCAAAGCCCACCCTAAAAAAAAAAAAAAAAAAAAGGAATACAGGACCAGGAGGACACTTTTGTACAAATTGGTACATACATTGACCAGAAAGCCAGTCAGTCCTGCAAAAAAATTCCAAAATATAGAAGGCATTTCACAATTTGAACAAATTTGGAATGACTCAGAAACAAAAAGATGATCAAGCTAACCAACAATGAGGTAAGTACAAATTAAGACCACAATAAAGTATTTATTCATACTCTCTAAATTTGTAAAATTAAGAAAGTCCATATACAATGGATTATTACTCACCCATAAAGAGGAATGAAATCTTGCCATTTACAATGATGTGAATGGAACTAGAGTGTATTATGATACATGAAATAAGTCAGAGAAAGATGTGTACAATATTATTTCTCTCATATGTGGTAAGAACAAGACAGATGAACATAAGGAGGTAAAATAGAGGGGCAAAACGTAAAGCTGACTCTTTAACTATAGAGAACAAACTGAGGGCTGTTGGAGTGGAGGTGGGTAAGGAGATGGGTTAATAAGTGAGGGGCATTAAGGAGGGCACTTGTGATGAGCACTGGGTGTTGTATGTAAGTGATGACTCACTAAATCCTACATGTGAAACTTGTATTATACCATATGTTAACTAATTGGAATTTAAATAAAAACTTGGAAACAAAAGAAATTCAAAGGGTCCAGTGTAAGTGTCCAGTGAGTGGAACGCAAAAGCACACATTCTATTGGTGAGATTATAAACTGATTTGAATACTGTGTCATATTTTTGGGAGATATTTCTCCATGAGTCTCTCACATCTCTGAGAAAAGTCTTCAGCAGCTTTTGTTTTGACTGCTTCTGCTGCTGCTGCTGCTGCTTCTCCTTCTTCTTCTTCTTCTTCTTCTTCTTCTTCTTCTTCTTCTTCTTCTTCTTCTTCTTCTTCTTCTTCTTCTTTTTCTTTTCTCAAGGATATGATTCCCTCTGGAGCATAGAACAAATCTGAACGCTCTCCAAATCAGTCCAAGTCTCTTAGGAAAAGGTTGGACAGATTTGCTAGTGGTCCCTTATAGAAGATTAGGGTTTCCTAAACATGGGTACCTCTCCTGCAAAGTACCCCAAAGGGCATTCAGGCATCCTCTGGCTCTTCTATGTCATACTGGGGGATATGAGAACAAGTGATGTTACTCTGGCTCCTGTTTTTGTTGCAATACACAGCTTCTGTCTTGGAGCCAAGAGGTTTGTTTTCCTACAATATTCGTGGAACTGCGGCAGGCTCACTTGTTAGCTTGCAGGCTGGGAGAATTCTGAGACCCTTCACAGCCGTTAGCAGTTCTGATGACAAAGACGTGATAGTGATGGAGACATGTCTTTCTGGAAAAGAAAGATAAAGACCTCCCTGCAGGCTGATTAATGGACCGTCCTCAGGAATATGTAGTGGGCTTATTGACCAAACCCCATGATCTATCAGGTGATAATACTCCTCCACTATTTTGCCTGTTAATGAGGAGATGCTCACAGACTGAACATCAGGAAGTAAATTCAAAGAGCTGCCAAGATGCTGTTCCAGTTGTTCACTCTCCTCTGGGTGTGTGCAAGTAGGAGAAGGGGCACTAGAGACATGCAGTAAAGAAACAAACCCAAAACTAAGATATTTATAAATGTATCATCTATCGATATGTTTTATGCCCAAAACAATGCATTATATTATTAGAAATGAGCTCCTAAAGCAAAGCTAAGGATTTTAGACTTTGTGCTTTACACAGCAGACAGAGGAGTTTATGCAGTGGAATTACCAGATTTTTAAAAATATGATTCTGCTCACCATTGTGGGAAAAAAATTGGAAAAAAAAAGGGGAGACCATTTAGGAAGTTATTCCTGCAGTGAAAGGAAGAGAATAGAACAGAAAGAGTTGAACCCAACAAATGGAATGAGAAAATCTGCCCCCAGTAAACACTCTGTGGAATGTAACAAAATATCCTAAAAGGGGCGTTGTGAATATTTTCAATTGTGACTTCCATTGTATGGATCATATGAAGTATATAAAAGGATAACTGAAGGTATTATTATTCCATATTCTGATATGCCATAAGCTACAAGGGTCATTAATGAAGATTGATCATTCAATATAGATATTGTTAGAAAGTAACTCAGTATCATTTCTTCTAAGTTAATCTTTAATTTTGACTGGCATCTCTCAACATGAATTATATCTTTTAACTATGTGATATAATTAATTTATCTAAAGATTTTTGCCTATTATTACTTTTTTTTCTTTTTTACTAAGACACTCAGGATCAAATTTGAGTCTCAATCAACTATTTCTTTCATGCTAGATATCTGCTATATATATTTTTCTTGATCTCTTATTTAATTCTGATTGGCATTTCCCCAATTCCATGTTTATATTTTCATTAGTATTTCATGTTTCACCTCTCTTTGTGTGCATTTTTGTAAGGTCTTATATTGTTCCTATTGAACAAAATATGAAATATTTAGCTAGTAAGTAGAAATATATAAATAAAAATTTAGTTCCTGTATTTTCTCTAACAAAATAATGGTAGTATTCTTTAAGGCAACATATTTGAGAGAAATGTGATTTAATTGACTAAAATAGACATGAATAAATAACAGAGAGGGGACTCTGAAATTTCCAAGAAGGGGAGACAATGAGAAACAGAGATGCCAGAAGCGAAATTAGCTTCATTAATGAACACAGATAACTTTTAAAATGTTGCCAAAAGTTACCAACTTTATATTTTAGATTTTAAAAGTGATACATTTTCTGCCTTTCTCATCTTTGTTCTAGGGCCAAAATCACAAAAGCATAGGATACGACAGGGAGAAAGTTGCTGTTTTACTGAGTGGTATGAGTGAATGCAGGTAAAATGAGGAGGACAAAAGAAGAGAAATGACATTAACAATCATCTATTGAGCACTTGGTTCTGAAGTAAATTTAGGGGTTTAAGCTAAGAAATTCTCTGCTGGTCCAAGCTGACCTCACTCATTCATCTGTGTTCAGTTTCTGGTCAACTCAACAGATCCCTTTCGTAGGTTGACTAGATGAAAGACAGAGGGATAACAGGGGCCAGTGGGTCACATGCCCTTTCTCATACAGCAGTCTAGGCTAATTTCATTTACATGATGACAAAATGTTCCAAAATCAGCAAGTACAAATGTTCTTCAAATTGGGGCATGCTTTATGATTACCATTTTCTCATTGGCTAAGGTCAGTAACATGGTTGCGGCAAATGCAAGGCATGGAGAAAGAGACACCACCCCTTGATCAAAGAGGAAAAGTGCAATCATTTTTGCAGTTGCTCATATTCTTTTTTCTGGCATAATCATTTACATTCCTTTCACATAAAATTACAGCCATTCTATCCCAAGATTCTCAACATTCTCATCTATGCTTGGAGTCTAGGATCAAACAATGCATATCAGGTCCTGATAGAGTCCTCTTCATCCAGGACTCTACTCTCTAAATATGTTAATGTTTCCCATTCCTGAAAATCTTATGCCTTTACTTATTTTTTATTAGTCTGGTGTATTTTTAGTTTTTTCATTATTTTTTTTTATTTGAGTGCCTGCTTTCATCCTAGAATGAGTGCAAGGGCAGAGAGTGCATTTCTTATATTTCTGTATATCTAATCTCAATTACTACTTTTGTGTGGTCATGTTCCATAAATTTTTGTACATGTTTGAATAAAGAAATGAATGATAAAATTAATAGCTTGATGATGCAAGGAAGCATTCTTTAGATATCTGAAGTAGGCTATTTTTTTTGCCAGAGTAATATTGAAAATTAAGTTTTTATGGAATCAAAGAGGGAAAGGCTCAACATGACAATAGCCAAATGAGGCTCCAATTAGTGTGTATCATGCTAGTTTCAACTTTGGCACTGCATGATAACTCAGAAATAATTTATGAATTCATATGCATAAGAGGAAAGAATGGATCAATTTCAAAACTATCAAACATTTTACTTGTAAACTATGATTTCTAAAGATTTTCTATTTTCTTAATGTTATCACTAGGAGCATTTTCGTCTCTCTGCTTTTATATAAATTCTAAAAACAAAGGCATATAAGTTACACAGTAAATCTCTTCATCTTTATATCCTTGACATTTTAAACCAGAACAGTCAGGAAAACAGGTTTATTTGAAAATATGGAAAGAGATTCAGAATTTAAAATAAATTTTGTGAAGGTATTTTTAACATGGACCATTGGTGGGCATGTCTCTGTGTGTTAGTGAATGTTTACAACTATTGCCAGTGTTTTCTCTGTATAGCAGCATCTATATAAGTGGGAGCATTTGTTTTTACTATATTACTATATTATCTTAGTATTTCTATGGCCATCACAGGACTATATATAAGTCTATGCAAAATGGTTTTAAATATGTATGTATATGTTATTTGTGTTTACACTGTTTATTGGATATCCAAGGGCTTGTCAAGGGATTGTAGAGGGAGCAGGACATGTATTATACATGTTAAGTGCTGCTCAAGGTGCTTTCTCTAAACTATAAAATGTATCCCCCACAGGAATCCTGTACTATCTGTATTATGAGGTTTCTGCTACATTGGAGGAAACTGAGCTTCAGGAAACAGATTATTTTTATGGTCAGAATTTAATAATTTCTGGAGTCAAGTATCAACTCAGACCTCCTCTTTCTCTAATCTCCATGAAAAGATATTACAATGGTGAGGATTTGCAGTTTGATGATTCAAATTGCAAATAAAAAAATTTATCATGTTACAGGACTATTTCTTGAAGCTGAAGGTTGGCATATAGTGAGCCCTTGAGAAGAAACAAGAACTTGGAAAGGGGATGCTGAAAGAAAAACAGGCATATTCCCTGTTTTAATTTTTGTTTATATTGCTTATTGCTGGTTTTCTATAGCATTTCTTTGATATGTATTTTTTTCTCTAAAGTTCAGTTTACATAGCTTCTCTGGCCACAAAGTAGAATATTCCCAACTCATCGCAACTCAGATCATAGATCTTCTGCTTCTAGGAGATAACTCACTTTCCAGAAAAGAGAATTTGATAAGCGCAACTTGGATCAACTTACATATCACTCCAATCAACTGTGGCACAGAAAGTCTGGGTTCTGAGTATAAATACTGCCAGCAAGGCCCATTCAGGAAAGAGGTAAGAAGACCATCCACAGAGCAAAAACCCTAAAAGGATTTTTCTTGTTTTGTTCCTTCTTTTTTTGGTTTGCTCTGTTTATTTACAAAACGAAGTGCAAAGGAAGGGAAAGACAGAATAAAAAGGGAGGAGGGGTGCTTGGGTGGTTCAACTGGTTTTCTGAACAGGATCTTGGCTCAGGTCACAATCTCACAGTTCATGAATTCGAGCCCCACATAGGGCTCTGCGCTGACGGCTCGGAGCCTGATTGATATTCTATCTCTCCTTCTCTTTGTCCCTCCACCATTTGTGCTCTCTCTCTCTCTCAAAATAAACAAAGAAAGAAAAATAGAAATTTTTCTTATAGTGTTGCAAATATTACCCTAAGGATAGTTGGGTAATAGAAAGTGTTTTAGTGTTTGGTTAGCTCTTTTCTTTAAGTTTACTTATTTATTTTGAGAGAGAGAGAGAGGGAGAGAGAGGGAGAGAGAGAGAGAGAGAGAGAGAGAGAGAGAGAGAGAGAGAGAGAGAGAGAGAGAGGATGAGCAGCGGAGGGGCAGAGGGAGAGGGAAAGAGAATCCCAAGAGGACCCCACCCTATAAGCACAGAGTCTTATGTGGGGCTTGATCTTTCAACTGTGAGAGCATGACCTGAGCTGAAATCCAGAGTCACCTGCTTAATCGACTGAACCACCCAGGCTTCCCTGGTAAGTTCTTTACAAAAGAAACTTCTTGTGAGAATTCACATAGATGACAAAAAATTTTGGGAACAATTATACTAATATTTTCATTACACTCTAATCCAATTGGTTTGGTGTTGCCAAATAATTTCTTAGAATTGCCAGATCATTTTCTAGCCCAGAAGCAATGCATAGTTATGAAAATTTGGAGATTAACATAAATGTATCCTCTTCTTTTGCTTCTCAAGAAACATAAGTTCTAAAATAAATGAGTGTTACAGAAAACAGGAAAAATCATGTTTAAAATGAGAGCAAATAATAATCTATGTTGGATAATATACACAACTGAATATGAGTAATACTATTAAGGGGGTACGGCCATGTTTCCTATTTTTTATTACTTCAAGTTCAATAAGCATACCTAGAAATAAATACTTACATCGGCTGACTCTATATTCTAAGAAGACAAAATCGTGATGCAATGTTTTATTGCTAAAGCCACATGCTGAGTTAGAGTATTGTAGAATAATTATTTTGGTGGATACCTCTTCTTTCAGAATCGAATAGATTTCCTGCTGTTAAAGTTGAAAATCCCTGCAGATACAGGTTATTTCTTTATTTCTGATCAGAAATATCTTTAGCAACTCATCCCAGTTGGGTTCCAAAGTTGTGAATTGGTATTGTCATTCCTTTTCTACCCACTTCACACTCTACCACAGGGATGGGCAATATAGAGAAAAAGGTCAGAGCTTTTATATGTGTATCTTAAGTTAGGAATCTTTGATGCTGGATTCCCATTCCAAAAATATAAAATACCCATTTTTGTTAATAGTTGCATCATTTTGTAGAAAGTCTATGTTTGTTTTTACATGTTTTTGTTTTTATTAATTTCGTATTAGCTAGAGTGATATGTATTTAAAAATTCACTGTATTTTCTAATCATGAACCAAGCAATTCATATGTACATAATATTAGATGAATTATATTTTTATATCACATCTTTGGCAGAAGAAATTTTTTGTATATCTCATGAGAAAATATTTTCAAGAGGACTTTATAATACAAACTTGATGTAAATGTAAGTTAAAAATGTATATCAATATCCTTTTTGGCCAAAATGATACTTTAGTATTTAAAATACAAAATTATGCTACATATTTATTTATTGTACTTCAGTATATATTTGCAAAGAATGTATCTGCTTCCAAAAATTCTGAAATGCATCTTTTCATAATTCAAGTTTCTGATTGCCTCCAAAAAGTTTCTATGTGAAAGTTAAAGAGGTTCAACAATAAAATATTGCAAGAAAATATTTCAAGTTAATAGCAACCTATGCTTTGCTTGTAAAAAGTGAAATCTACAAACCAAAGTAGTTAAATAATGAATACTATGAGGCATTTTTTTAATCTCTCTCAGAAATATTTATTACTAAAGGAACTTTTAAAATTAAGACTTACCTCCTGTTGTTATTGATTAGACTCCCAAGACGGATGTGGAGTATTCATGTTTTTTATGACTAATAACGTTGATTTGGAAATTGGTGTACTGGGTTGCTAGGCCTTTCCATTTGTACTGCCTGTAGCAGAACCTCCAGAGATTTCCAACAGAATATTATTTTTCATTATCACTCATCGACATCTTGAGGCATATTGACAATAATCCTTAAACCACTCAAGTTCTCACAGGTAGCCCTTCCCCCACATTGGCAAACCACACAGTGAACAAGCCAAAAATGAAATGAAATATTGTCCCAAAAATGTATACAGGTTATGGTATATTTTGTCTTTGATATATGGTATAGAAGTCTGTGCTTCTTTTCCCCCTCAAGTTAGCAACAAGATTACCCTGAAATGAGAATCTTTTCTAAGAAACTTAGCATTTGGTTCATGCACATGTTTTCCATGGACGCCAACAGCAACTTAACAGACACAACTGTAAAAAATCATTATGACTTCAGTGCAATTCTCACAATTTAAATGGATCAGATTTTAGAATACACTTTTGTTAATTGACCCAATAACCATATATTTATATAGAGATATAATTCTCACTAGTGAGAGAATTTTTTCCCAGCAGAAGTCACCTTACATAATCCAATTTTCACCTGTTTAATTATTACCTTAAACTGATTTTATCAGTTAGTCCTCATCTGGCCTCAATTATCATTGTTTCCTCTTCATTACAAAATACTAATGTGAAATCTGAGAGATGACTACATAGAGCTATCTCTTACCAGAGTTTGCAAAGAATAAGAAATTTATGTTTTATTTGCAGAAATGTCATTTATTTATTCATTTAACAAATATTGATTAAATACTGGCTCTCTTCATTTGTAGGCACTCTGTTACATTATCTTAAAAATGAAAAAAATTAACAACTTCAGTGGTTACTTCAGGTAGCATGTTATTTTTAAATATATTGTGCTCTATAGTATTATTCATGTGGAAAACACACAAAATATTATTCAGCTCAAGTATAACCTAGTTGTGACATCAATCACTGCCTGTCCCTGTGGATTTGTTCACATATTACGTATAGAGGAAGGTTTCTCATTCTTCCTCCAAGACTCTATATGTAACATTTATAAATATTTGTTCTCATTTAGGGAATAAAATTTTCAGATAAAGGATGATTTATTTTTGAACATCAATATAGAGAAGAAAAACAGATAGTGTTTTTTTAGTAATCAAGAAAGATATAAGTCAGGGATAGGAATGCAGGTAGATTTGTATGGCAAAGTTGGAATTTCAGGATAAAGGAAATACACAAGATAGTTTTGTAAGAAAATACATTTAAAAAATCCCAGTCAAGAAATTATCTTGCAGAGTCTTATAATCCTGAAAAATGGACAAAAAATATTATCGGATTTCAGTTTTAAGAGATATAAATGCAGATAAACCAAACAATCAATCATTGGGGCAGTAAAATTTAAAATTCTAAGACATTGTAAGAGTTTAACTATGTTCATTTTTGTATCTCTTTGTTGTTATTAATTTTTCCTTTCAGAACACTTGACATATACTGTGTGTGTGTGTGTGAATCTAGTCGGTTTCACAATTAATACCACTGGGGAAATATTGGAAGAGAGAAAACACATTTTTAAAATTTTATATAGATCAATGATTTAGCTATCGTATTATTTTTCATAATGTTTTCTTGGGTATGAAGTCTTTTCTTGGATGTGGAAAAGCGAGTAAAAAAAATCAAGCTTGTATTAATCCACTGACATTTAAAGTGATTATTTTCTTCCCTTTCTTGCTTATGTCTAGTAACAAATCTATATTCCTAACACATAAAACAAGTGGATGGATTATACTCAGAACATGGCCAGAATGAGTAATTCCTATATGAAATAATTTTCTGATAGTTTGTGAAAATTTAACAGTATTCCATTACAGAACCTACTTATTTCTATAATGCTGAATATTTTTCTAATATATAAAATATCACTGAAATAAAGTAATGAGGTTTGTATTTGGTTCTCCAAGAAGAGTCTGCACCAAGAATTTAGGTGCAAATGATACACTTAGAAAGTGCTCCAGAAGAAGGTGGTCAGAGGGTTGGGAGGCAGGAGAAGGAAGGAGAAACAACCAAGAGTGTCTGAGGTTCATCTGATGCCTACTGCTGCTCCAGAAGTTTTGGAAGGTAAGTTACTTTTCAGAGTTTGTACTGCCTTGACTTAAAAGAGCTGTTTGTTTGCCCTCTTATATCAGTCAGTTATTAGCTACATGTCACCTGAGGGCTGCACCAGGGAGTATATAGAATATACAAAATCACTTCATGTGGGCCAGGAGACGCTAGTGTAAACCATGAATAGCAAAACAAGCAGAACGGGTACACAAATGTGGTGAAAGGAATCTGAGAAGATGTGAAAGGAACAACTTCCATATCCCACTACATCTGAACACTTGCTCAGACCCTCTTCCTTTCCACAATGAACTGATCAACCTTCCAGTAGAGTATTCAGAATAGTTACAACTTCTGGAGAAAACAGAAGAGAGGAGAAATATTTGGATGACATTAGTTCCTGTTGTCCCAGATGTTTCTAAGATTATTATTTATATTTATTGTCTTCCTCCTCTACCTTCCAAAGTGGAGACCTCATCTTTGGCTCTTATATCTGCTGATCTAAGTGTTTGCCTGGTGGGATGAATTAGAATTTCATCTTTAAGCAACCTGAGCCTTTGGGTACCATGTCTTTTTAGGTCCAGCTTGATGCAATTGCTCATTCACAGCTAAAACTAGACATGGAGATACCACCTGATGCCACAGTAAATTATATGAATATCAGTCACATTCCTTTCTTTTCCCCATTATGATCTAACAATTCTATCTTCTTTTGATAGTTGCTTCAATTAATTTGCCAATCTTTTTAACATTCTCTGCTTACTACTCTACTGTCATGAGGACCCTAAAAAGATTGGGTGGTATCCAAATGTACAAATCTAGTAGGACTCTAACCCTTTCTGTAAGTGATTCACCCCACTGTGAACCAGGATATCCGTACCCAGAAAGACAAGGGGTGTGGAGGCGCCTGGCTGGCTCAGTCAGATGAGCAAGCAGCTCTTGATCTTGGGGTAATGAGTTAGAGCTTCGCACTGGGTATAGAGATCACTTAACTAAATAAAATGGAGGAAAAAGAAACATAACTAACTTAAAAAAAAAAAAAAGCTGTAATGGAACCAGAATTTCTCAAGTGAGTGTTTAGGATCACTAGTGAAGAGACTACTCCTACTTCCACTTGTTTACGCCCACACTCACAGGATCTACCTATGGCCAATCATCTAATGAGTGCTGAGTTAAGATGTCCACCAAACCTGGAAAACCAGCAACCCAAACTCGGTTGGTATTAAATCCAAACTGACACCACATCTGCAGTCATAGAGGCAAACCCAACATTCTATTAGACTGGCCGTCATCGACTGAAACACTCTGTGTGGAACCAGTGGATTTCACAGGTAGGTACCCATCTGAGGATTAATTTGCATATTACATTTCCTTTTTGAAAACTGTTTAGCCTAAGAAAACAAATTAAAATTAAAAATAATCTAGAATCTATTTTATTCTCATATAGACATATATGGAATAACTTCTTTTAGCTTTGCAATGCAACATTTATTAGCATTGCTGTATGAGCATATACCACAGAAAGAGTTTTCAATATTTTTTCTCATTTGAAGTGGATCTTTATAGTTACATATCATTACATACTATATGACACTTATAACAAACCTTATATATCTAAATATGTAGCTTTGAAAATATTGATTTATTATCATTAAACAACAAAAAGCATACTCTGGGAAACCTATAAAGTTCTCAGATAACAATAAATTAAGATTGAAAATGGAAACTAATCTCAAATATTGCAATTTTAACTCCAAAATTATTATATGACTTAATGTTTATAGCAGCACTATCAACAATAGAAAAATTATGGAAAGAAGCCCAAATGTACATGAACTGATGAATGGATAAAGAAGACATGGTATATATGCATACATATATATACATATATATATATATACACAATTCCGGAGGACGGGGGAGCCAGCCCACGTGCCCCCAGCCGAATGGTCCCTGAGTAGGTGGTTGGTGTCGGCGAACTATCTATAGGAAAGAAAGAAGACAGACAACGTGAATGGTTGTAAAACTACACTTTACTAAGAAAGTCAGCGTCTTTTATGCCATAGGGGTTTACACATTTTTTTTTCTCTTTAATGATTACAAAGCTTATGGTCCTTGAGAGAGTACAAACATGCCCTGGGAAGGATCATTTTTT
Source organism: Suricata suricatta (assembly GCF_006229205.1). Taxonomy (NCBI): domain Eukaryota; kingdom Metazoa; phylum Chordata; class Mammalia; order Carnivora; family Herpestidae; genus Suricata; species Suricata suricatta. The sequence goes on along the minus strand of NC_043704.1, from coordinate 33,952,630 downwards.
TATCCCAAAAGAAAGAACAACCATGAGAACAGAAGTAAAAAAAACAGTAATGAGGGAGTCTGTCTCTCAAAAAAAATTTTTTTTTCTTCAAGGTTCTTTAGCAGTTATGTCTGGGTAAGATGCTTATCATTCAAGGGGTTAATTTTAGACAGAGGATTGTGTTTGCCCCAACAGCAGGCAATGAGCTGGGAACAGAAATAAAGTAAGGGAAAGCAGGTGCCACTAACTGGCCCAAGTTGATTCAAAACTTAAAGGTATATGCCTTCATTGTTTTTGCAAAGCAATGAGAAAAATCCCAAATTTTTTCTCCTGTGCCCCGGAGGCATAGCATCCATGGTCGCTTATGTAGATTCTCCTGTGTCCCGTAGGTCTGGCCATCAAAGGTCGCTCTGCGGGAGGTTTTTTTGGCCTGCTGGGCCCCAACACACAATGGAATATTACTTGATATATATATATATATATATGTATATATATATATATATATACATATACATATATATATATGTATACACACCCAATGGAATATTATTTGGTGATCATAATAACATCTTGCCGTTTGCATTGTGGATGGAACTAGAATGTTTTATGTTAAGTGAAATAAGTCAGTCAGAGAAAGATAAATACCATGATTTCACTTACATCTGGAATTTAAGATAAAAGGCAGATGAGCATAGGGAGCAGGAAGGAAAAATAAAATAAAAACAGAGGGAGCCAAACCATAAGAGACTCTTAAATACAGAGAACTGATGGTTGCTGGAGGGGAGTCGGATACAGGTATGGACTATATGAGTGATGGGTATTAAAGAGGGCACTTGTTGGGATGAGTTCTGAGTGTTATATGTAAGTAAGAAATCACATTATGCTCCTGAAACCATTATCACATTATATCCTAACTAGGATTTAAATAATTTTTAAATGATTGTAGCATGTGTCATTAACCTAGAGCAATCTTCTTGGCTGTCATTTTTCTGTAATAGAATTTGATATCTTTGTGCTTTTAGAATTTAACCAAAATAAATATGTAAAAAGGGATCTAGCAATGAAAATAATTAATTCCACAAACATTTCTATCTATTAGGCAGTATACTAGATTCAAAATACATACTTCCTGCCCTCAAGAAGCTTCCAAAATGTAAGAAGAGGAACACCTATAATGTATAAAATGTAAGCAGTGTAGTTTTGAAGAAGTAATGATGTATGAAAGAGTACTGTGAGTTTAAGTCAACCAATAATAATCAAAAGATGTTCTCAAAGAAAACACCTTTAAACATGTAAAATTACTAGTTAGCTTTGCAAAAACAAAAAAAATGGGGATAGGGAAAGTGTGCAAAAGCATGGATGGAAATGTACACGGTGTCCAGAAGAAAATGAAAAAATAATCATACGTCAGTAGTGTTAGAATATAAAGAGATGTAGACAAGGCAATGCTAGAAGATAGCATTGGCATTATTCTAAAACTAAGCTGTAAATAATAAGTCTAAGTGTAAATGCAGCTGAGATAATTGATATTCATATATGCTTCCCATTATGGGAGTAAACCTCCATTACTACCTCCAAATTCAACAGATTTGTGAGTAAGCTACTCTCCTATGGAAAGTTGAGGTTTATAGTCCTTCCTCCTTAACCCAGTCTTTGATGCTTTAACCGATCAAATATCACAGAAGTGACACTGCACAAGTCTCAAGACTCAGGCCTTAAGAGGCCAGGAGGTTCATCTTCTTGCCTCTTGAAATACCCACTCTGGGAACCCTGAGCCATCATCATCCTGCTGAAGAGATTGTGAGGACAGGTCCTGAGACTGGACAGGGAAAGAGGAACCCAGATGAACTCATCCTCCCCAACATCCTGGCTCAATTACCGGCGTTCTAAGTGAAGCCGTACTGAACCAGAACAACCCATCTCCCAGCTATGAACCTGGAGGTAGAATATAATGATTATTTGCTTTAAGTCACTGAATTTTGAAGTGGTTTCTTCAAGACAATAGATAATTAGAATACAGACATCACTACACCTCTTTTAAGGCAAAATGATAGATGTATTTATCTAAAATCTGTCTCTAGTTCTCACCCCCTTTTTTCTAAATACATTCTAATTAGGCATAAATCCTTATCAGTCCACAGAGATCCCTTTTATCAAGACTGACAGATACAAATATCTCGTTTAATTCAATGGTTATTTCTCATTCTCAGGTTATTTAAATTTCTGCGGGATTTAATTCAGCTGCTTAACTCCCTTTCCCCCCTTTTAAAACTATTTCTTTCATTTTGCTTCTAGAACAACATATGCATGGTGGCTCCTCATTTTCTTTTGTTATTTTCTGCCTTTTTCCCCAGCTTTATCAAAAAATGTAATTGACATATAATATTGTCTAAGTTTACATTGTTTACTGTGATGATTTGATACACATATATATAGTGGAATTGTCACCACAATAAGGTTAGTTAATGTATTTATTATCTCACATAATTAACTTTTTTTCATTTATGGTTAGAGCATTCAAGGCTACTTTCTTAGCAACTTTCAGGTGTATAACAATATTGTCAACTATAACCACCATGTTGTTTATTAGAAATCCTTATTCATCTTATAACTGGACATTTATACCTTTTGGCATACATCTACCCATTTCTCTCATTCCTCAGCCCCTGCCAACCACCAGTCTACTCTACATTAATATGAGTTCAGCCTCTTGTAGATTCTACATATGAGTGAGATCATGGAGTGTTTGTTTCTAACTTACTTCACTTAGCACTATGTCCTCAAATTTCATCTATGCTGTTACAGATGGTAGGAATTCCTTTTTTATGGTCGAATAATGTTTAATTCCATATACATACCACATTTTCCATATCCATTCATCTGTCGATGGTCATTTAGAATATTTCTGTGTTTTAGCTATTTGATAATGATGCAGAAAATATGACAGTATCTTGGGAATTTCAATACTCACTGCCTGTCTTAATGCCATTTTGTCTCATAGTCCTTTGATGGCTCTTCTTTCTATTCCCAACCTCAAAATGATAGAATACCAATAGCTCAAGTTCACCCTTTACTCTGGCCACCTTCTCTTATTTCCTAGATGATCTCTTAGAGTCTCATATTTACAATGCCATCTATAAATCCTACTTTAATAAGATTGTTAATATTAATTCATAAATAAACTCTGCATTAATATATCCAGTACTGATTTTCTCTGGAACCCATCTTTGCTTTCCCCAATTTTCTTCTCAACACTCTGTTTTATTGCCCAATAAGTGTATCAGACGTACAACCAAAACAGATTCAGAAGCTAACTTCCCCTTCTTTAAACTATTTTCTTAGGGCAAAATAAAAGCGGCTTTCATGACTCTCATCATTCCCTTCCACCCCAAATCACATACTCAATCCACTAGTATATACGCTTCAAGATACCCACTGAGTTCAACTACTTCTCACCATTTCTAACACCTTAATGCATGCAGACCAAGTCACTTCTGTTTGTCTCCTGAGTATTCCAGGAACTTGTACAGATCTGTGTATTTCATTCTGTCCTTTTAAAGTCTATGTTGAACATAATAACTAGGCTGTTATTTTATAAATACAAACAGATTACATCTCTCTGATTCTCACTTAAAATAGCTTCCTAGTATATTTTGAATAAGATGAAATTCTTTACCACGGTAAATCCAGACCCAAGTGACCTTGCCTACCTCTAGGACCTCACCATATCTTTTTTTCTATGTGGATTCACAGTCATATTGTCCTAAAAACTTATGTGCATCTTTTCAGCATAAAGGACTTTATGCTTTAATTTTTCATTTCTGAAAACTATTCCCAAAATATCTCCACAAGGAGGCACACCTTTCAATGATTATATTTTCATATCTTATGTCTCCATTGAAAGTTTTTCTCCACAGAGAGCTTTCCTATGTTCACACTATTAAAAGAGAGATGGCATCATCTCAATATTTTTCACTCCAAGTGTTGATTCTGTCATTGCACTAAGCAATATTTCAATTTTTTAATATTCTTTGTATATCATCTTGGCACATGACATTGCTTGAATTTATGTATTTGTAATTATGTTTTCTGTCTCCCTCATAAGTATGTGAACTCTGGATGATAAGACCTTGCTTATCAAATCCCCTATTGATTAGCCAATGCCTATAACAGCTCCTGGCTCCTAGTAGGTCTTGATTAAAAAATATATTAAATAAACATGTAATTGAATCAATGAACCAAAGTACACAACGATCATGAAATCTTTAGTAGGTAATATCCTTTAAAATACATATTTTCAATATATAAATTCAACTTTGAGATGACCATAAACAAACATACACACTGCAAAACAAACAAAAAACAAACAAAAACAAAGTACACACACAAAAAAAGCAAGTTAATTGATAGTTTCCAGCAAACCTGGTGTTTAATAGGTTTATACTCAGAAGAGTTGAATAGGAAGAAGTTAATCTGTTTCTATCACTGCCAGACTTGGTTTTCATGTATTATAAGGGGAGTATCTCATTTTGATAAAAGTGTAATTTCAATGAATTTTTTGCACTTTTTTCCCTGGTAAATACTAGTCAACCAGTTCCTTTGGAACCCAGTCAAAGATAAGATGATTAATTCCAATGCTGGAAGAAATGTCGGTTGTTTAGAGATGATGAGAGAAAATATTTGATTTTCCAACATGGTAAATTTAAGAGTTTTGTTTATAACATATTTTAATCCACTTCCTAAGAAGCAATTTAAAAAGTATTTATAGAATATCTACCACTTCCTGGAAATATAGGATGCCAAAGGTTAAAGCAATGCATTAAACAAAGTCCCTGTCCTCGGGAAGTTTACATTCCAAAAAGAGAGTACAGATACTTACTATGTAGTATGTCAAGTGGGAAAAAATTACCAGAAGAAAATGAATCCTGTGGGCACACTTTTCTAAAAGCTGATAAAGCATAGATCAAATCAGAATGCCATAGCAATCTTTGGAATTGTCTTCATATGTGATTTAATATTACACATGTGGAAAAATACCTTTGATTTTATCTAAATAGCTACTAAAGGCAGTGTCTATATGATAGAGTTTTTTCTATATGATAATTATTAATTTTTGTTATTATTATTTAACCTTAGAGGTCCAGATGAAAGCTATTTTAACCAACTTTATTGAAATATAATTTGCACTTAATAGCCTACAGCAGTTTAAAGTATACCAATCAATGAACTTTCACAGATATGCAAACCTGTAAAACCATCATCATGATCAAAATATAAATATTTCTATCAAGGAAGAAATTTTCTTGGATTCAAGCCCTTTGCTCAATTATAATAATTAGAGTTACCATGAGTTTTGTAATAAATTTTCTTCTCCATTATGACCTGTCCAGTTATGTGTTGAGTATGTTTGTGTGTAAAATAATACATTTAATATGTTAGAACAAATGGAATAGAGTAGAAACCTCAATCTTCATTTTGTCCTTCATTTTTTTCTGGATCCCATTCAATCTCTGTTAGATAACAGCTTTTGCATGTATGTGTGTGTTTTTATGGTTATTTTTATCCAAATACAAGCAGATGTAAATATATATTCTTAGTTTTTTATATAGAATTAACACATTGCATATGCTTTGCTATGCCTTGTTCTTCATTTTCCAATGTAAATTACATATATATTTTCCCTTTAAATGAATAGAATTCTTTCTTATTCTTCTTTAGGGCTGCCCTATATTATTTCATACTGATGTGGTATAATGTATCTAGACAGTCTTCGGTTGATAGACATTTGGGTCATTTCTAATTCTTTGCTATTACAAACAATGCTCCATTGAGTGACTTTGAGCATTTGTCTTTTGCAAGTGTGCCAGGAGTATCTGAAGGGTAAATTCCCAGAAGTGAAATTGCTGGTCATAGGGTATATGAATTTGTTATATGGATAGATATTGCCAAATATTTCTCCTGAGAGAATGAGCCAACTTATAGTGCCACCAGGAATAGATGAACATACTTTTTTCTTCCCAGCCTTGCAAACAGAATATATTATCAAATGTTGGATGTGTTCTACATGATAGGAGTAGCATAATAATCTAGTGCCGTTGCTATTTGCATTTTTATTTTATGAATGAGAGTGAAGGACAGCATTCCTAATGATTTATAAAATTAAAGAACCTAACTTTCCTTACTGGGTGAGTTAAGAATGAAAGTCTATTTACATATATTGTTCATAACTTATCAAGACAGTCCATGATCAATGCAATATGCTTGAGTCACTTAACCTCAATTAGTATTTTTAATCCAAAATAAAAATAAAAACATAAATTCAAGATTTACTTATTTTCTCATGGAGAAAAAAATTAGAAATCAACTTTAAAATTAGGAAACTATAGCCAACACTTCACCATTTAATAAAATGAAAAATAACAAACATTGAAGGAGAGATCTTTAAAAAGAATGGAGTTCAAAGGTGGAGATAAATACAGAAATAAAAATGTAGGTTGACAGGTAATAACCTTGTCAAAAATGCTACCATTAATTTAAACATATGTTTTTATTTTCTAAATGATAAAATGCAGAAATATTAGAGAAGAAACTGAAAATAAAATTGAGGAAAAGCATTCCATGAGCCTTTAGCATCATTCTATGAGTCTTAAGGTGGTAGAAATTTTTATCAGGTCATGGAAAGGAAAATCTGAAATGCATCAATCACACAATTAACAGTTAAAGAACAGTCCCTAATTTCTCCTTGCTCTATACATTTGTGACATGGAACAGTTCATTGAATTTAGTAAGTTTCTCCCTGTCTACATCTGTGATAACTCTCAAACTTAAAACAATGTCATCTATCGTTTCCTGCCATAGAAACGTACGTGAATATCTTTTAGAGCACGGCTTTCCATATTTATTTACCTGTGTTAGATAATTGGTCAGGCTGAACGTCTCCTGTAGGAAAATGAAAATTTCATATCCCAGGAGAAGAGAAAAGCCTAGAATACAGACAAAATCATAGTAGGTCGATGCTATTGAACCTGTATGACAACAAATAGAACAGATGGGAAAACATCAGTCTGCTCCGCCACATGGGCACAAGCTGGCAGCTCCGGCTCCTCCAGGAGCAGAGGTGAGCACAGCAATCAACCTCCAAAGGCAACAGTCTTTTAAGTTTGTCTTCAAGGAAGTCTTGAAATTATATTGTGGACGTTACAGAACTCAGTCCTCTGATTCATTGTCCTTGCGTGATACTAATCACGTTTTCCTAGAAAACACTGGAGGCAGGTTATAAAGGCCACTTTGACCCTGAAACCAATCCTGATGTGTTTTTTTCATCCTTGCCTTTATAAGCTCCTAAAACATCTCATTCATTGAGCTTACTTTAAATACAAATCATAAAAAAATACGTGATTGCTTTTGGGGTAAAACCAATATTTGTTTGTAATATTCTGCCCTCATTTTACTGACTAACCCTTGGATCAGATCCTGTGCTGTGCAGAAAAAGAAATTTGCATCAGAAGAGACTTCACAGCATCTGCATGTGCATATGCGTCTGAAGATGCATGCTTATTGTCTGCTGGGCAGTAGTGCCTTGTGGGAGCTTCGGGTATCACACTGGGCTGATCCAAACCTATTGTGATTTGTTTCATGATTTCTGAGAGAGGAACTTAAAGAGCAAATTTTCCAATCTGGCTAATTAAAGAGCTGTAACAAAAGGAAAATCCTTTCTTTCTCAGCACAAGGCACTGGCACTGGTGGCTACAGGAAGAAAATGAGATCCAGATTGGTGGAGACCAACAGGTGAAACTTCAGAAGCAGCTCAAGGTCAGAGGGGCAAAGGCAGTTGTAATAAAGAGTTTCAGGTGGGGGAATAGAGAGGAATCCCAGAAGGTCACAGCAGAACCTTCCAAGTGACGCTCAAGGAAAATAGGTCTGCTGTCCACAATGTTTCCAACAAAATGATGGGTGGTTGTGGGCTTGAATGTCAGTTAACTTTCAATAAGGCCCAAGGCCAAAGCTTATTTTCCTTACCAGTAGGACTGTTACTCATGTGAGGCTTAGCACTCTGCTGTGTGCTGGGGGAAGGCTGAGATGAAAGCGGCATTCAGAATTTGCTAAAAATCCACACTTTATCAGATAAGATAATTTGCATTTCTTTGAAGACTTTGAAAAGTCATGTATGGCTTTCTGTGCAACTCAGGTTTATTTTTCTTCCTTAAAATGTATAGTGCCAAATACAGTTACTAAAGTTCTGGTAACAGATGATGGCAATAATTCTGGAGAAGTACAAGATAATCAATTATTTCTTTCTAGGCCTGAAATCTTATCTGAACCTTGGTGGGTTTTTGTTTGTTTGTTTGTTTGTTTGTTTTTTCCTATTTAAAATTTTCTTTTGTGTGTCCCATAGTGGGTTCATAGCATATAAAACAAAGTCTATAAGGGAAGATCCCAGGCAAATAAATGTATGCTTGGACCGCCTTCAAGAATATGGAGTGATAGAGATGTGGCAAACAAATAGATGTATAAAATATTTAAGTGAAGGGTCCTTTCTTAGGCTCAATTCAGTTTTTCCTTTAGTACTACTGGCCATAGGGACTACTCCCAATTTTCTCTCCTTTTGGCATCTACAGCCATGTAATTTGCCATTGGGATTCCTCCCAAGTCTGGCTGGGAAGTGTAAAGATAATTCTATAAGGTGTTTCAGTTTTAAAGTTATCAAAGACAAACACACAAGTCATTTCAATTTAAGGCTGCCATTGCTCATAATTAGGGGAAACATGGTAGGAGATTAAAAAAGAAATTACAGAAATGGAGAAACCATACAATTACAAATACTTAAGAGTCAGGAGTGTTGTTTAGCACATTTTGAATTTTTTATCAGATGGCAAACTGTCCTCACTGCAAATACCACACCTGGGCATACAAGTCTACAGCCCCTTCACCCATCACTTCTGGTCCTGTGGCCATGCTTGTAATTCAAACAGGATTAAATCTGCAGAGATTTTCGCTCAGCTAAAACTGGCAATTTTTACCTCAAAGCATTTAGACTGAGTCACAGACAGGTTATAAGCTCTTTACCCAGTTCTAGGATACAGTATGCAAACACATATGCATGCACACAAACCACACACGTAGACACACACACACACACACACACACACACACACACACACGCTTGCACCCTCCCTCCCCCTCCCCAACACACAGAATGAACTTTCTTTTTTTATTACTGTACAGTAATCCACTACAGTTCATTTTGATGTAAATATTCCTTTCATTGATGAGATAAAATTCCATCATGATATACTTTTGCTACTGATAGCTACACTTCCATTAAAATTATCAGCCAATTAATGAGGCTGCATTTTCTAAAGATTCCATTTTACTTTTTACTTATTGAAACATACTGCAAATTTGCAATACTAATAAGGAGACCCTATTTAAAATGTGTGGTTTCTAAATTAACATTTATGATGACTTTTCCCACTCAGTTTGAGCAGGATTAACCAATAGATTGTAAGATTACTAAGCAATCATTTTTCTAACAAGCTTACAGTGCATACCATGTTTAAAACGATGTCCTAAATGTGACATATTTGATTACCCTAAAAAATAAATGAGCAAAAATATGACCCAACAGAACACTTATCAAATATATTTATTCATGAAATAAACACTGTTAAAGGAGTCTGGGGACACATTCATAAAAAAGACCAAGATCCTTGCTGTCTACAAACTTAACATAAGAAGAGTAAATAATAATTACTAAGTAAGTTATAGAGCATGTTTTAAGTTGATAAACACTATAGGAAGAAAACCAAGTTAGCGGTGGTGATCAGAGCCCTGTTATTGGGGTTGCGTTCCCATTTGCAGTATTCACAATGTTGGCTTTGGTAGGCATCACTGGAAAGGTAAGAATTATGCACAGATTTAACGGAGGTGAAGGAGTTAGCCAAACTCTTTTTTTCACCCTTTAAAAATTAAACTTTAAACATACAATTAGCAGAAATCTAGAGTTAACCAAAGATCTGTTTATTTTACAAGCTGTATTTAAAATAAAATTGTAACAGGTGTATGGTGTTAGGCATGTATGTTTAGCTATAAAAATAAAATGCATTTTAAAAAATCATCCTAAATCAGTGGAAAGAGAAAATGTAAGACTCCATTATCTGTTCCTCTGCCTGTTCCAACCCTATAAAAATTATAATGTGATGGGAAATGTAATCAATTTATTCCCTTTAATTTCATGGTTGCCTAATTACTCTGAGTGAAAACCAAGCAACAGTTTACAGTGCATGAATATATTTAAATTTAGTTCCTATTTATGAAGTAACAAAATGCCTGTTCCTTCTATTATTAATTGGGATATTTACATTTCTAGTTATAATTTGTTGGAAAATAAATTTAGGATGTTGCTTTCCTACTTTATTATGGTATTAAGTAATATACATATATGACTTTATAAATCACATACTATTGTGTAAAATACATTGATTTTTATGATTTGTCAAAATAAAACATCTAAATAGTTTTATTTGCAATCATTTTACTATTTATTATAAACCTCATTAAGTCATCAATAGAAAGTTAGGGTATCTTTCTTACAAAGTAAATGTCATTTATAGACATATAAAGTTTTTGTTATGTAATGTTAAGAGTTATTAAATTCTTATTTAAAAATTAATGTAACAGTATATCTTATCTTCTTCAATTGCAATTTTTTCTACATTAGCGTGGGACAAGCAAAAAAAATTATCAAGTTCTCATGACTTAATAAGTGTTCCCTCATCTAATGACCAAAATAGCTTAGAGAAGTAGAAGTTCTGGATTTTTATTTTGTGGGTAAAAGGATGGCAACACAGGCTCATTACATGCAGAGTAGAATGAGAATGAAAACCATCTCTTGGAAATGGGAACATGGAGGTCATTGGTATTAGTGACAAATTATGACACTTGTTTTTCTGTTCATTTTATAGTTTTATGTTAGAAAACACTACTTTTTTTCCCTCAGCTTATAAATGTTTACAAATCATAAATACAACTGTATTTCATTTCAAATTTTCACATGAAAATGAAAAACATACTTTAACTCTACTAATGGCTTGAACATGTTTTTTTTATTCGATTTGACTTTTTCTAAGAAAATGTTTTAGTTTAGCCATGAAAAACAAAAAAGAGCAACAATAACAGGAACAATAACAATAATAAGTACTGGTGTTTTCTAGGAAGTTACTGCTTTGCTGTTTCCCTCAAGGAACACCATGCGGATTAACTTTATTCTCTCACAAATCATATACAACTGTCCACAACAAAATCCCAAGAGACAGAGATGTGACCAGATTATCTTCTGTAATGTAAGATTTACCTATGGATATATGGGAACTAAGAAAAAGCAGAGAACTGTCTTGGTTGTACAGCCAGGAATTCCAAAGACAGACTCCTCTGGCCATCTCTTATCTTCCTTTTCTTAATATCACAACCAAGAGTCTTTGTCCTTCCCCAGTTCTTTGCCATTTTGGTGCCTGAATTCCTCTAAGTAACTGTTTGACTGCTTTTTTATTTACACAACAGATTCCTGGCATCACTTACAAATGACTTCAATTCCCCTCATAACTCACATGCAAACTCCCAGAGGAGGCACTAAGCGAGCCAGCAAATCACAATCCAAAACACACCTTCCCCTGCTAACCAGTACGCTTCTTGGAAACTGCCTCACAGTCTAGTGCCCTGACACTGCTACTTGCTTCCCTCCACTGTGAGCAGCCTGGTGAAGACATTGTGTACCTTCCCTGGTTCCAGGCATTTTTCCGAAATATATTTCAGAAGGTGATTCAAGGGTACTTTGAAGAAGAAGACGTGAGCATTCAGTGAATCCCTTGTCATGAGCCTCTTTCCTAGTAAAGCTGTCCAGGTGCAGCTTAAGGATAGATCACTGCATGTGGTACAGCTACTATCTAGGAATTACCAGTGGTGTGGAGAAATGACTCATTTTTAAAATTATTTATTTCCTTTTTCCTTGATTCTACTGAGAAGATACTTTGTACCTTTGGCCGCAGGCCCAAAAGAGTGACATGATATTTTCCAGGCAGCAAAAAGCAAAAAGGGGTCTAGGATCAAATGGGACAGCATGTGTGCCTTTGGAAGAAGGCTGAGCAGTTCTGTTTGTCTCAGGCATGAGGGATGGGCAATGAGGGACTGTATGAGATTTCCTAGAGAAAGCCTATATGGAATGATGGACAAAGACGGTGGTAAGCCTCTAGGACTACATTATCCTTTGTGTAAAGTGAGATGCTTGAGTGAGTTGTTTTCTGAAACGCGCTGTTTCCATAGGAGTCTCCCTGAGTCATTCCAAGTCATCCTTGAGGAGAGGCCTCTCTCACTGTCCAGATCCAGCTTCTCCTCATCCCAAACAGAAGAGAGCATCAGGAGCTGTTTTCAGTTCACCTTCAAGGACTCAGTGTAACAGAAGCAGTCGCCTTCTAAGGCTACCCACACTCCTGCCAGCAACCATTTATAAACGGAGAGTTTTGCCAGAGAACTGTGTTTTTTCCCTTATCCCTCCGTCCTTGCAGCCTTGCACCCTGTCAAAAACTCTGACCCACACACATCTCGAGGCCAAGAAAATCCCAGCCTCTTTCTTCACAATCATATTCTCTTATTAGCACTTCCTATATTATTTCAAAAATATTTGACTCTATTATCCTTTGATTGGTTAAACATTTGGTATTGAAGCCAGACATAAATGTGATGAAAGCCCAACCATTCCACTGAAACTATCTCTGACCGAGAACAAGTAATGGAACAGTTCTGGACGCCATATGTGAAACCCAAGTAGTAATATGTGTGCAGGGCTGTGTAAGGACTCGAGATGATGCATATAAAAGGCCTAAGAAAAATCACAGCCAGCCCTTCTACTATCAATACATAATCTCAGAAGTCCTTCCTGAATTTTTATACAAATCCTGTATTGACAAACTTTTAGGATGATTTACAGTCCCCAAAATATGTATGGCTAAAATATTTGCCTTGAATAAATTACTGCAAGACAGTCTCTCTCTCTATATACATATATACACGAACATTATATGAATATATATACATACACATATATATGTGTATGTGTGTATGTGTGTATAATGTATATGTATTTAACTCCAGTTGGATCTTGGGGGTACATCCAAATGTTGAATTTATAAAATACTAAAAAGAGTCTAATTTTGAAGTTCTTGCCAAGCACTACAATCTTGCAATCTGTGTGTGTGTGTGTGTGTGTGTGTGCACATGCATATATATGAAGATATGTAACATTAAAATTAGACATCAGACTTTGCAAAAGGTGAAATAGCATTTGGACCACTGTGGTTGAGGATCACCTTGGTCAACAGGCTGGATCTGCTTCCTTTTAGCCACAGAATTCCTCTTTCTGAGTATAAGCTCATGTTCTTCATATACTCTTCCAAGCAAAGAATTATATCGCTGTTGAGTACTGGGGAAATTTCCTAGTGCACAGCTCCCATATTGAGTACTTAGTATGCCAGATTAGTTCACTAGGGATAAAGGAAATGGTCCCAATGTTAAAGGCAAGTGAGATGGCCTGTGGTTAAAAAAAAAAAGTGTTTGTGTAAACAAACAAATTGGTGCCATTTTTCTTAATAGCAGGGCAAAACTTTGTAAGCATGGATTCAGAATATTTCAATGTTTTGATTGTTAAAAAAATTAAAAAAAGAAAGAAAGAAAAGAAAAAAGTAATTGAGGTAAGAAACAGGATTCATTTCATAAGTTTAGGAATGGTCGATGTAGGGGACTGACTTTGTGACTCTGACTGGATCACCTTGTTTTGTTTTTGTTTCTGTTTTTACATCTCAGCTATTACTGTCCTCTTTCAAGCTGAAAACACAGCAGCCAGATATTACAGTGAGGTTTATGAATTCATTAATAATAAGTAGTTCAACCTCAACTATCCATGTGATTTTTAATTCCTAGCAGATTTTATGAAGTGCCTTATAATTTTAAATCTTTTTTTTTTTAACTCCTAGGTGTCAAAGTAATATTTCTAGGTTGTGGCCATGATTGGTTCTGTTGAAAATTGCCTGTTTAGAGGTTCACTATGCATTTTCTACACAGCCAACTGGATAGAAATCTAAAGGACTAAGAAAAACATGTGCTTCCCTGCAGCAATGATTTTAAAATTTTAAAAATCACTCACAGTATATTTAAAACAATGTATTTCACCTCTGTGCGCTCAGGCACCTGTGTTGCTAGCATGCAAATGCTCCTTCAATATGTGTTTGTTTTCTTTATATTTCCCACTACAGAACGATCTCTTGCTGGTATTTGTTAGTAAGTCAATCTCTCTTCCAGACATCAAGAGGTGACCTTTCTGACCCAAAGATTTATCAAGTCAGCAATCTATTCCCTGGGGCCAGCATCTTCAGCCTTTTCCTCTGCCAGTCACGTCTGTGGAGGACTTTGCCAAACCCCATGAGAAAATGGACTAATCTACTTGTTTCAAAGAACAAGAGTGACATCTTTACCGGCTGTACTTTGTCTATAGAGGAAAGAAGCTAATAAAGGATGAAATACTTTATCCAATTGTGAAAGACCCGATGCAATGTTTTTATAATAAAGGACACAGAGAATAGCAGTTAGCAAGCAGCTAATCTAAGAAGATAAGGTTTCATTACTAGGAACAAAGGAGAGAAACTTATTACAAGGAATTCAGTGAGACAAATATATTTTAAAGGTGCATTCCCTTTTGTCAGTTCATTTCTTGGTGCAATAATGTGGCCATGATATTCTGTAATAATTGACCCAAACTCGGTTTCTGGCCTCTGGTTTTGTTATCATAAAGGTCCGAGTGCACCTGCAATTAAGTCCAATTATTTGTGAATTGTGAGGTGGTCTCTTAAATGACGACTGGTAGGAACATTAGGAGATGGTATGTCAAAGACTCCTTGAAAATCTAAGCAGTGTAAAAACTAGGCAATTACCATCAATGCTACTTTTTAGATGGGAAAAGACAGCTACAGCCACAGCAATAGCATTCAAAATGAGTCCCCAAGTCAGGATGAGTAAAAGCAATCCTGAGTTAACCGGATTTATAAAGCATGCCACTAGGTGACCTAATGAGAGGCAGCTTGGACATGACCCTTTTGCCATGGAGCTGAAATAGACCTCTAAATATTATTTTTTATTCTTTGGATCAGTGAAATAAATAGAATTTCTGGACTCTTTCATGTCTGTGTATTAATCAATTTTCATTCTCCTTTCCTCACGCTGTTGAAAAATAATGCTTAGTTGTACTGTTAAGTCACGCAGTCCCTAGGACATCTTGCATTTTATGGGTTGGTTCAGTACAAAAAGGACTAATACACTCAGGACTTTTAATTGTTGTTATTTCTTTTCTTAATATAAAATGAAACCTTAAAAAAATTTAAAGCATATTTGACACACAATGATACATTCGTTTTAGGTGTACAGTGTAATGACTCCACAACTCCATAGGTTACGCTATCCTCACCCCAAGGGAGGCTACATCTGTCACCATATAACGCTATTACAATTCCACTCACTATGTTTCCTATGCTGCACCTTCAGTCTTCATGACTTCTCTACTCCGTAACTAGAAGCCTATACCCCCACACCCCATTCTTCTTTTTGCTCATCTTCATTCCTACCTCCCTTCTGGAAACCACCAGTTTGTTGTTTGTATTTATGGGTCTGTTAGCCGCCTTTTTTTGGTTTGTTCATTTGTCTTATTTTTCAGGTTTCACATATAGGTGAAGTTGTGTGGTATTTTCCTTTCTCTGTCTGACTGATTTCACTCAGCCAAAAAAGTGCTAGGTCCATCCATGTTGTCACAAATGGCAAGATCTCATTCTGTTTTATGGTTGAGTAATAGTTTGTATACATATATATAACTTCTTCTTCATCCATTCATGGATCAGAGAGGACTGAGGCTGCGTATATATCTTGGCTGGTGTGAATAATGCTACAAAAAATGGGTATATATATTT
This sequence comes from Suricata suricatta, assembly GCF_006229205.1. NCBI lineage: Eukaryota > Metazoa > Chordata > Mammalia > Carnivora > Herpestidae > Suricata > Suricata suricatta. The sequence goes on along the minus strand of NC_043704.1, from coordinate 33,936,647 downwards.
TTTTCCAAATTAGTATTTTTGTTTTCTTTGGGTAAATACCCAAAGTGTAATTACTGGATCATACAGTATTTTTATGTTTAATTTTTGAAATGTCTGTTTATTTATTTTTGAGAGAGAAAGTGTGGGGGAGGGGCTGAAAGAGAGGGAGACAGAGAATCCCAAGCAGGCTCCACGCTGTCAGCACAGAGTCTGAAGTGAGGCTTGAACCCACAAAGTGAGAGACGATGACCTGAGACGAAACCAAGAGTCAGATGCTTAACTGATTGAGCCACCCAGGTACCCTCTATGCTTAATTTTTTTGAGAAACTTCTTTACTGTTTTCCATAGTGGCTGCACCAATTTTAATTCCCACCAAGAGTGCATGAGAGTTCTTTTTTCTGCATATCCTCTCCAAAAGTTATTTCTTGTCTTTTTGATACTAGCCACTCTGGCAAGTTGAAAATAACATCTCAAGGTGGTCTTGAATTATATCTACCTGATGACTGGTGATGTGGAGCATCTTTTCATGTACTTCTTGGCCATCTATATATCTTCTTTGAAAAATGTCTGTGCAGATCCTCTGTCCATTTTTAGTTGTATTACTTGGGGGTTTTGGTGTTGTGTTACAGGAGTTCTTTATATATTTGTGTTGTGTTATAGATTTTTTTTACATATTTTGGATATTAAACCCTTATGAGGGAAATTATTGACAAATATATTCTTCCATTTACTAGGTTGTCTTCTCATTGGTTGATGGTTTCCTTCACTGTATAAAAACTTTTTATTTTGAGGTAGTCCCAATAGTTTATGTTTTATTATTGTTGTTGTTTTTCTTGCCTGAGGGGACATATCAAGAAAAATGTTGCTAAGCTTGATGTCAAAGAGATTACTGCCTGCATTTTCTTCTAAGAGTTTTATAGTTTCAGGTCTCACATTTAAGTTTAAGAAAGTAGATCTTAAAATCTCTCCTCACAAGCAAAAAATTATAACTATGTGTGATGATACATATTAAATAAGCTTATGGTGATAATTATTTCAAAACATACACATATATCAAATCATTATGTTGTACACCTGAAACGAATATGCTTTATGCTAATTATATCTCAGTAAGAATGTATACATGTCAAATGATAAAAATTAAAAATATTGTTTTAAATTTTTAATGTTTATTTATTTTTGAGAGAGGAAGAGAAACGGGGCATGAGCAAGGGAGGGGAAGCGAGTGAGGGAGATACAGAATGTTTAGCAGGCTCTAGTCTCTGAACTGTCAGCACAGACCCCAATGCGGGGATCAAACCCACGGGCCACAAGATCATGACCTGAGCCAAAGCTGGACTGACTGAGCCATCCAGGTGCTCCCAAATATATTAATTATTCAAATCACACACTTTGTACTCTATTATATCATCTACAAGTTAGGCGCAACAATGTAATATTCTATGTTAAATCGTAGCAAGGCTTTTTCTGTGTCAAATTTACTAAAATCAGTGGTAGAAAACAATATTGTCAAAATTCACCATAAAACACCAAACCCCTCAGAAATGATACTGTTTCCTTTGAATGAGGGTATTAAATTTAACAACAGAACTTTTCTGAATGTAGAGTAATTAAAACCCTATGTAGGGCATAAATCCTGTTTATTTTCTGCCTCAGATGCCGGTTATAATACATATTTTAGTTTTACCATCTGACTGGAACATCTGTTACCTGTTTTGTTCTGGATTCCAAAAGCTCTTTTCAGTGTGACTGATCCCCACTATGTGTTTTATTTTGTACAAGTGGCATAACAATGCATAACAGATGTTCCTTCTCATTGAACTATATGCCTTTTTGTTGACCCAGGCTGCAAATCTTCCTTTAACTCGTCAAGTAACATAAGGATTCTTCAATAATCTAGTCTTAACACCTCTAAGTCATATACAGAAGGACTTCTTTTTGTTGCAAGCACATAAGGAAGAGCATATTTACACCACTTGTTTTAAGAATAAAGAACTTACGCTTCCAACTAGTTTCTCAAAGTATTACTACTTGGGAATGAAGAACAGGAAGAAAAATAATATTGTGTGAGGAAGGCAACAACAATGTGGTTCATCTTAATTTTGCTTTTGTGAGAAAGGTAAAAAATCAGGATTTTTTTAGTATCAACCAGCTACCATATCGTTTTGCATATCTAAGAAAGGAGGTAAAGATCAAAGACAGGAGTCAAGGCCTGTCAAACCACTCATCTGGGAAATGTACTTTATGGCTCCCTGCTGCTAAATCCCATATTCTTTCCCCTCCTTCATATCATTGGATTCATATAATTGTCATTTAGAGGAGCGACAGAGATGAGAATAAAAGCAAAGTATGGCCACTATCAACCATCACCAATACCTTTCCATTGTACATGAATATCATTTATGTTCAAGCCAGTATATGCTCCTACCCTTTTGAATTCCCTGGTCATGGTGCATTCCTTGATCAGTAGAATGTAGTGAAAGTGACTTCAGAAACTGGATGAAAAATCCATATAGTGTCCTCTCTCTGCCACCTACAAGACTCAGGAAGAGACGGCCATCTTGGAAAAGTTTGACAATCTTGAGAACGCCATGCTATAAGGAAGCCCAAGTCAGCTGTGTGAAAAGGCCTAAACAGTAAGAGCAACGCCCAACCAGTCACTAGCTCTTCCATATATTCTGGCCCAGGTACTGTAATATGAATGAAAAAAAATCTTGAATATTCTTGCATCAGTAGAAAGCACAAAGAGAAAAACCAAAGACCCCAGGCGACAGGTAAAACTTATCAACCTTAAAAATAAAATGGCCAGTTACTTTACCAGGAAAATGAATTCATTTGGAAGTAGCACAGGAACTGTAGTTCAGGACAAACAAATTATAGCAAATCAGAGGCTGAGTCCAAACAGACCAAGGGAAGGCCAGCTTTCGTTAGGTTTTGGGAGGAAGTTGGAGAGGGCTGTTTTGAACAAAAGTTCTTTGGAGAAGTGTGGTTGTGGCAGTGTCTGGGACACAAGCAGTACCAGTGGTTAGTGCCTATTTGCTGTATCCGGAGGGATCATCCTTCCTTTTCTTGAAAGCAGGAGATAAACTTCCTCTGTGAAAAGTGTCCTCCCTTGTCAAGATAATTCTCTTCTTTCTTTCCCCTGCTGGTTGTGCAGGATGCAAGGAGTGGTACCTGCATGACAGCTCCCCCTTCAGGGCTTCTATTTGAAATAAAGTTTCCCTTATTTATTTTCACAAACTGAAACTTTAGGGACACAGACAAGGCGTCTTAGCTATCTGTGACCCTATGAACCACCTCAGCTAATAACTGATGAGAGGTGTGCTGGCATCATGAAAGGCATCCTTACTGTATTCTTCCCATTTTCCTGACCCATAAAATTGTATGTATTGCAAAGATTTTGAAAATTTGATTGTTTGTTATTCCCTGCAATAGATAACCAAAATAGTGGTGTTTTGAGAAAGAATACTTACATTGCAAGGAGTCATATTTACCATCTACAAATTCTTGAACTTTATTTTATATTTAGTATCTTTTTTTTTTAATTTTAGGGGCACCTGCGTGGCTCAGCCAGTTAAGCATCTGACTCTTGATTTAGGCTCAGGTCATAATACCGTGGTTCTTGGGATTGAGCTGCACATCGGGCTCTACGCTGACAGCATAAAGCCTACTTGGGATTATCTTTCTCCCTTTCTCTCTGTCCTGCTCCCACTCATTCTCTCTCTAAATAAATAAAACAAAAAAATGTTTAAATCAAACCACCATGTTGTATGCTTTAAACTTTTACATTAATGTATATTAATTATTTCTCAATAAAACTGGAAAAAATGTTATTTTGTTTTTGAAAAAACATGCTCTTATATGCTCAGTTAGAAGGAATAAAGAAACAGTATGTATCTAAGGAGAAGCAGGATGTGAAATTTTAAAGACTGCATTGTAAGGGTGAAAGTTACCATAGCCACCTTCAAAGAAATAATTTTTAAATATTTTTTTCTAAAATTCAGTTTGCTCTCTTGTCATTTCCATCTCTCAGGTTATCTTTTGAAAAGCAGTTCCAAAACATCCATACTGAGACATACACCTGATATATAGAAGCCAGACTTGATTTAGTAGACATGAAAATGAGCTACGCCCCCCTTTCACTATTGTCAGTGTCTGAAAAAAGCATTGACTTAAAAATTATCCAGAGACTCCTTTTTTCATTCCTATTTGTCCCCCAAACTGTCAAAAATGCTCAGGAATTCTAATCCACACATTTTGATTAGGTTCTAAACCATATGACTTCAGGCAGAAAGATATTTCAACCCAATTGGAGGCCCTTGGGGAGAGCATGACTGCTCAGCTGATATATTCCATGTGCGTCGCCACAGGAGCATAATATCTCAATGAATAAATGCATCTATTTAATGATTCTTACACTGGTTTTAGTAGGCACAAAAGGTGCTATGTTTACAAGAATAGAAACCGTTGTTCTTTCCTCCCCCTTTTCAGAATTAAGTACAAGAAACACAAAAATTATAAGAACTAGGGGCTATTAGCTAAAGATTCCTCCACCCCCGAGGGAATTCAGGACTTTGGGAATTGGATGAAGGGTAGACACCATCTGTGAAAGATTTTAGAAGCAGACAAAACTTTCCATGGGAAATAAAATTGATTCAGTCTTTGCATGTCCTAGTTAGAATAGTCACCACTTAAAGACTGTTTTGGAGTAAAAAAGGGGCACAGAAGTTGGTGTTGGAAAACCCAGAAAAGGAGTGCTTGATTTGATCCCTTGAAAGATTTTTAAAAAAAAATTTTTTTAGCATAGGGTCTTCTGACCTATGTCTGTCTAATGATATTTAATGACTGTTATGAAAGCAGAGGCACTGTAGTTGCAGGACACAATGAGGTGTTTAGATCCTTCCTCTTTACACCATAAATACTTGCTTCACTTGAGCTAACTCATCATGAAACCAGACCATCACTTCACTGTCTAGATCAGAAATCCGCAAAATTTTTCTGTGAAATGTCAAATAGCAATCATTTTAGGCTCTGTGGGTTGTAAATTGCAACTTGGGCATTTGTAGTGAGTGCAACACTGACAAAAGGTAACCGAGCAGGCATGGTCGTGTTCCAACAGGCTGTAATTTCATCTCCATTCTGGACGTTTCTGGAAGCTATCAGATTCTACTGCGGAAGGCATCCCATAGCCAGGAGACCAACTCAAGAAGATCCAGTAGCAAAGCCTAATGATTAGGAAATAGTACCTTGAAAAGACAAGAAAAAAATGAAGCCTCAGAAGGGGAACAAAAAATTAAAATGTGATTTTTTTGCCTATTAGGACACCAGATGAAGGAGAACTCACATGAAGATACTACTACTCTAGATACAATCAGGAAATATGAAGCCTTTAAGGCAAAAACACTCCTCAGAGAGGTATATCATGACTATTCCCATTTTTAACAACCAGGGACCTGAGGCCAAATCGCTGAAGTAAATTTCATAAGGTCACAACTAATCAAACACGGAGCTTGTGATTAAAGCCAGATATAATTTTCTCTCCAAATATACTCCTTTTATGTGACTAGTTATCCTTCAGCATTTCTCAAATCTTTAAATAAGAGTGGGTTCCAAAGCCGTGACGCGGATGACAGCCTCAGGTAGAGACAGGGTCCATTGTGTATTTAGCCAATCGCTTGTGTACATTTCCCTTAAAGCCCACTGATGCAGAAATTGACACCATCATATTATAAAAGTAGATCCACTGTGTATTACTAATAATCTACCCCACACACACACACTGTTCCTCACTGTGTTGTCCTACATCCATAAATATTATTCAGGGTATCCCCTTGGGCAATTTTCTTTGAGGCTCAGAATTGTAACAGGACTAAATAAATAAATATTTTAAATTCTTTGCAAAACATATTTCCATCTACTACATTGTCAGTTTTATTATGGGAATTTCTTGTGAAGTAGCAGCATCTATTATAAGTCAACTTGGAAAATTAACTTGAAATCATGGCAGTAGTTATCAGAAAAATATCAATGCTTAGACTGGCACTAGTAAAATAGGATAGAATGAATAGAATTGCATAGTATAACATAATTTAATATATAATAGATACTATACTATAATAGTGTAATAGTAAAATATAATTTAATGTGTATACATATATAATATGTGCTTATTACTTATACATATTAATAACATTCATAATCATTCTGGGGTTTGTCATATAATTATATATTATATTTGCAAACCAATATTATATAATAGCATGATGTTTTAATGTATTTATACAATACTTAAAATCAGACTAATATTGGCACCTTATAGAAGTTATAAGGACTACAACAGGCACACCGATAAGAAATATTTGAGATGACAAAGGCAAAACTCTAGAGGAGGAATGGAATAAAAAGCAAGACTTGCATGCAAAGCACGTATGAGTCGATCTGCCTGGAGAAAAGGCTTCTAAAATAACAAATTTAAGCAAAAGTTAAAGTTCTAAAATCATATTTTTTTCTTTTATTTGAAAAAGATAAATCCCTATCCAGTTAGACTGATACCTTTCATAAAATTAAATTCACATAAATATCATGGAAGATGCATGTGCCTTCTCTGTCCAAATAATTGAAAGTGCCAAAAAAACACATATACCAAAATAAGCAAGTCTCAATGGGTTCACTTACACAAACCCACATTACAATACTGCCAAGATGACTAAATACTAGTGTGATCAGAATTCATGAAATACAGCTTGTCTCCAGCTCATAAAAACTCCTTCTGCAGTCCCAAATTAGATTCTACTATTTTATGTAGTTGCTTTATTGGGTGAAATCTAAATTTAAATTGTATCCAATTTATAACCCTTTCCTCTTTAAAAAAAATGTTTTACTAACCTATTCTTGCATCTTATTGGAAATATTACATTACCTTTTTTATTAATTTAAAATCAATATGATGGAAGGGTCTAAAAATATTGCAGAAGTTAATTGGGCTTGGGCTTCTATAATCTAATTCTGCTCAGCAATATAATATGCATCAAATAGAGGAGTTTTGAGAGGAACAATGAATCTAAATTTAAATTCTCAGGTTATCCTTATTTGCATTAATCTACACACAAAAATATTTAAGCTGTTTTTATTTTTTTATTAAATTTTTTTTGACATTTATTCAGACAGAGAGACAGAGTATGAGCGGATGAGGGGCAGAGAGAGGGAGAGACAGAATTCAAAGCAGGCTCCAGGCTTTGAGCTGTCAGCACAGAGCCCGATGCAGGGCTCAAACTCATGGACCACGAGATCCTGACCTGAGCCGAAGTCAGGCGTTTAACCAACTGAGCCATCCAGACTCCTCTTTAAGCTTTTTTTAAAAAAAAAGTTTAGACATGCACAATATCAATAAAGATGCCGTACCTGCATGCAATGCCTCAGATACAGCTGGCATTTCAGCCAGAAAGACAATTTTCCTTGGGGGCTCTTTCATTGCTTTAACACTAATCTGTGACAAAAAGGTCTTGTCAGACTCTTATTGCATTTAAGAAGCTTTTGCTGAGATTTGTATTGATCTGGAATAAAGCAACTGACAACATTGCAATAAATTTTTACTACTTAGTACTGATCAATATGTGTTTTTCCCCTCAAACTTTTCTCAGTAAATTGCCTTGAATTTTCTCAGATATGGCCAAGATACTGCTAGGTTAATAAATTCTATTCAAAAGGTTACACACAGTAAATGAATAGGGGAGAATCCATTTTAGTAAGATCTGTAGTTCTATGGAACCAATTTTATACCTCATATGACGTATATAAAATATATACATAGAACTCACACATGCACATACACACACACACGTGCACATGTAACAGGGATTGGTCTCAGCCAAGTGCTCATAGATACTATTATTCAATCTTATCACCATGTTTCTCTATGTTTTCCATGTGCTGTATTAAGTTCATATGGATCACCTCAAAGTATATGGTATAGAAATAAAATGAATGAATAAATATGCCATCATAAATATACTAACCCATAGATTTTATGATTATCTCATTTCTCTTATGTGCCTTAAATATTTGGGGTTTTAAACAAGTGTCATGATTATTTTAAACATTTATTTATTACTCTTTTATTTATTTTTAATTTTCAGAAGCATTTTTTGCTTTTCTTTTTATTATCTTTTTGTTAATACAACATTTTTTTAATAATGTTTATTCATTTTTGAGAGAAAGAGCATGAGCAGGGGAAGGGCAGTGAAAGAGGCGGACAGAGGAACAGAAGCGGGCTCTGCTCGGACAGCAGCAAGCCCAATGCAGGGCTAGAACTCACAAACTATGAGGCCATGACCTGAGCCAGTCAGACGCTCAACCAGCTAAGCCACCCAGGTGCCCCTAATATAAATGTTTTCAAACACAGTTTTCTGTCTTCCTGCCACTAATCCCTAAACAAAAATTGTCCTTTTTTTTAAGATAAATTACCTAAATGTAAACCTTTATAATAAAATCCTCTATAAAAATAATTTTAGAAAATTAAAATCTCAATGGAAGAAAGGGCTATCAAATCCATTTTATTTGTTGAGAACATCTAAATGTTTAAGCTGTAGAGTTTGATAAATACATTCTCATTCCATTCATGTCCTAAAAAGATATTTTTACCCACTGTTTCATATACACCTGGAATATTAAACCGAACACTTTAATCACACACTTTTAAACAATGTAATATATTACAAATATCTTTCATCTGTAGATTGTTTCCGGAAGTTTCTGAGGAAAATCTTCAATTTATGATATTTCCAATTTTCTCATATAACGGTTTCTGAAATAGATAATCGTCCTCTTTGTTTTGGTAGGAACAGTGGCCTTACATTCAAGTTGATGCCATACCTGTGAAATACTATCGCCTTCACTCACCACCACATTTACTTAGCTCGAAGGAATGCCGCACAAAAGGCAACCTAGCATAACAGTCATTTCATGGCTGCCAGACACAAATTCTGATGTCCAAGTCCCTCCACTGTTGGGTCATGTCTAGTCAAAAAATATGATGCTAAGCTGACACATGTCATTCCACTTCAGGGAAGCCATTGGCTCTTGCATCCCTGTATCTTTCTGCACAGCTAGCCCTTACCCCTCACCCCGGGAGCAGGACTTGTTCCCGTTCTCAAACGCATCTGGTTCTCATCAGTGCTAGTTATATACAACTGGAAGCGCAAATTCAGTGATTAGATACAAATGATTGGTCCAGTCAGAGTCTTTGATGAGATTGTATTTTATTTGAATCTGATATAGGTATCTTCTTAACAATTGCTTGAGTTAATGTTGCAAGAAAGATTCAAACAAGATTCGAAGCATCTGACCTATTGGAGGCTTCAGGGAGAGTCTGTAAAATCAGCTTCTAATGATATTCTTCTTTTTAGAAACTCAATGTAAGTATCCTAACTGCTAAAATAAGAAACATGGTTAACTTTCTGAAATACTATAGTGCTGATAATTATTCTGCAATGATAAATGATTATATCATGTTATTTTGTGCTTGAGAGATTCATATTTTTTAGAACTAAAATCTGAAGCTGTAAACACAATTTGTTGATGTTTTTTCTTGAAAGTTATTTTGAATATATTTCTATGTAAAAAAGAGTATGATATTATCTTGGATTTGTGTAATACCTTTCTTTCAAAAGTAGTACTACACTCTGCTAAAGAAAGTTCATTTAATTAAATGTTTAAGAATAATTTGCACATTACTCGTCAGATAGAATTGTATTCAAAGGCAAGATGGAATGCCTTGAAGCTGTTTCTTAATGTTCTGTCAAAACTATGTATAGCGCACCAAAAATGCTGGTTAAAATATGCTTTAAATCATAGTAAAGATAGCCTAACTGACAGAGGGAAAAAAGTATGAAAATCCGATAAAGAAAAGAAAAAAGTAACATCAGAGTGTGAATCTACAGAATAAAGGGAAGGCTAATGATGGTATTTGCCCTGGGTTAACTGCCAGTCCTGCTGGCTCATGGCCTGGATTTTAATGGGCCACATGTCAGGAACAGGAGGCAATTCCTGATGCCCTTGAAGGGTGAGAAATAGGATTTGAAAATCCTAAAGAAAGACAGAAGCCTTAAAATAAGATGTATTAAGTATCAGGGGGAAAAAAGAAATCACTCAATAGATAAATACAGAGAGGAAATATTCTGGGTTTGGTGTTAGCTCTTGAGGAATGTGAGGAGAGAATATTTTAAAAAACAATAAAAATTATGTAGGGTAACTCTTGTCCTCAAGCAAATAATCGTTTATATTTGAGTCCAGAATTCACGATAATTTTATGGCTTAAAAATACTCAAACTACATGTGTAAGAGTAATTTTTCACTGACAGTGCTTACAGGTGTGTGCCAAGAATAAAAAGAAAGTCCTTCTCAAGAAAAGGATTTAATTTCAAACCACCAGGAATATCTATAAATAAATTTCAAGGAAAATGAGCTTACAATAATGATAATAATAATACATTCAAAATACTTGAGGAAGCAAGCCATAATGAATTGAAAAGAAAAGCAAACTAAGAGTATTACCTATAAATAAGGCAGAATTATGACAGACAGAACTAAAAATAAGTGGTTAATATATTTAAAGTAATTTAGAATAGATTTTTAAAAAAGATATGAGAAACAATCTATAAACTAGATACAGCTGATTTGAGAAAAAAATAAAAGTTAGGTTCGTTCTTTCTTTGATATTGGAGGACTAATTTGTTTTGGACTCTGTTCCTTTTACTGAGAAGGAATACAAAAGATGAACAATAACAAAAGATAAATAATAAGTGGTTCTAGGTATTGGATAGCTACTCAAGCAACAAATTTTTGAAAGACCACGACCCTGGAGGGATAGAAATCCAAGGAAAGTCTGTTCTTAGTCCCCTTTTGCTGCTATAATAAAAGACCTCAGACTGAGTGGCTTGTAAACAACAAAAAAATAATTCTCACAATTCATGGAGCTGGAAACTGGGTTTTTCATGGTGGCAAACTGCCAACTTTTTCTTGAATCCTTGCATGGAGGGGCCTTAGGGATCTCTCTTGAGCCTCTTTTATAAAGGAGATAATCTCATTTGTGAGGGCAAAGCCCTCATGACCTAATCAACTTCAAAGTTTCTAGCAGAAACTCACCTCCTAATACCATCCTTTCTGTGAATTAGGATTTCAACATATTAATTTTGGAGGATGCACACATTCCTATCATAGAAGAGCCGAGCACATGATACTCCTCCCTCCTGCAAAGCTTTTGCCTTTTCCAAAACTGTAAAAGGCTTTCAACAGAATCATGTGACCAATGTTAGAATTCCATGGAAAAGCCTGGAAATTGAAATTCAGTCCCCACCAAGGAGAAGGGAGGCTTTATGATTTGCCACTGTTTGATATTAGTACCAGGATACAAATATATACCAACAGGCTAAATAGAGAGTCCAGGAAGGGACCCACAAATGTGGCAGGTATCAAATCCTGACATCAGCTAGAGCTGCCATTGCGAATCAGTGGAGAGAGGATAGAAAATTCAATAAAAGTGGTGGAAAAAATGTTTATCCATATCCATAACTATAGAAAGTAAGTTTCTATTCTTCCACCCTCCTGGGTTTTGTAGCATGAGGCTAATAGCTCTAAAAATACTTTCCTAATAGTACCCCCTTGGCCTATATTGCAATAAACTCCAAACTTATAAAATCTCTCCTTAGATCTCTTGAAGATAATATTAACATACCAAACCCAAAGGGTAAAAAGTCACTTATATATATGGATCAAGAACATAATCACATAAGACAAAATTTAAAATATTCTAGAACATGCAGAAGTTTATCGTCAAATCTTGGGTAGTAAACATTTCTTAAAATGAGATGCAAAATGCAAATGTAAATAAATAAATTTGATACATTGACAAACTAAAATAAAATAAAATATTCCTAGTTTAAAAAAAAACCTTGTAGAGGGAATACACAAGCCACACACTGAGAGGATACTGTAATTGCAACATCCAGATTATACAAATAATTCAGACATGTTTATAATTAAAAGAAAGCTCAGGAGAAAAGTGGGCATGGGATGAGAACAAGCATTACATGAGCCGAATTGCATTAGTAGCCTCCGAAGTTGAAACTACGGGTCCCTTATGACACAGCATTCTGTGGTAAGCCCAACAGAAATGTGACTTGGATTCAAAATAGTCAGCAGTCATAAGCCTATAGAAAGGCTTCCAAATGCCAGGAGGCTTCCTAGTAGAAACCCAATTTCAGGGCTGCCTGCCCACCAGCAAGTATGATACTGGAGCCTGGCTGTAAGGAAGGGCATTGCTTCACAAAATGAACACTTCTCTGCCACTATGCTTTCCAGGAAAGACAGCTTCCCTGTGCTTGGCGGACACACATTCTTCTGATTTCAGCATCCAGTTTTGAGCCGTTGAGTTCACTTAGTGTTATGACTAAATAAAGTTAAATATACTGTGAACAGAGAGTCACACAGTGGAAGTATAATTGCTGGAAGTTCTAAAATGGAGCTGAGAGGCCATTAGGCAATTGAAGTTTATGCATGTCCATACCCAAGTGAAAAATGAATCTTTGCACATGAGCCTTAACCCCATAACCACATCCTGGAACATTTCTGTGTACCTTGGGGTGAAATTAAAATAATATAACACCTGTTAGCAAAATAGCCAAATATGTATTAGTCAGTTTAAATTCTCTCAGCACCAATCACAGTTCTTTCAAAGTAACCTTGTAAAAGCTCACAGGTTTTGCTTTTATAAACCCCTAATTTCAACCCGAAATAGAAAGACTCATTGGATTCCTCTCCAATCTGTGTTCCCCAAATTCCGATTCCCAAGACTCCAAATAAATGCATGGTAGTGATAAATAAAATATAATTTATCTTAATTCAATCCAGAAAGGCATTATACCAAAGGAAAAGAAAAAGGAAAAGAAAGTATGTATTATGCTTCTTAAATTTCTGTTATTTTTGCTCCAAATAGCATAATTTATACTTTAGTATTTAGCATTGAGACTAATTCATAGGTTTTGAAGTGAGTCACAAATGAATAAAGATAAAATATTGTAGGTAAAGGCCAAAGTGTCAGAGATGTGTTGATTGATGTCACTGCAGTGGTGATAGTGAAGATATATAGGTTAAGGATGACCAAGGTTATAGGAGATAAAAACATAGACTATGAATTTGGTATGAGATCACTTTTTATAATTTTTCAAGGAGTAAAATAAAATATTCCAGTGGAAAAAATGTTTCAGTGAGTACATTTTACAATTCAAGTTTACACCACAGACTTAGAAGATTATTGAAAAGTTATCTTATTACCAAATAAAAGACAAAATAAATAAACATTAATCATTATTATTATTATCTCAATAGTGAATAATGGCATGATGTTTTAAGGCAATAAGTATGGGCAACTGAAAATGGCCTTCCAACCTGATGTGAAATGTGGGGTTCAGAGCAAAAAGTCAAGAAAATTCTTGATGCATCTTCATTGCAAAAAGGTTGATTTTATTAGAGCATGGGGACAGGACCAGTGGGCAGAAAGAGCTGCACTGGAGTTGTGGGAAATGGCTGAATATATAGTTTTAAGTTAGGAGGAGAGTAGGGATAGTTTAAGTCTCTAAGGATTTGGAAAGCAAGATTTTCAGGACCTTAGGGGCTAGTGTAAGGAAACGGACATTGACTACTATCTAGTAAAACGTCAGTCATGAGACCCTTCCGATGTATATCAATAGGCTGTGTGTATGCTTGGATGATGATTGCTAACATATACCTTGGGGGGAAGAGATAGAGGAAGTTTCCAAAGGAATTTTTATTTGTTAAAGGGGACTTACAGGATTCTGGAGGTTGAGCTAATGTTATGTTTGCCTTTTGCACCTTAGCAAAGTATTAACATCGAGACAGTTGAGTTCCTAAATGAAGATCTTTCAGCGTGTCTCAATGATTTGTCAATGGGCTGTAAGTTGTAAGGATATTTAATGTTTCTCTTTTGCCTTTGCTCTCCACATCATTACACACATTACTTCTGATCTCGCTAGACTCAATTGTTTAAAGTGACAAGGTGTTGGGCACCTGGGTGGCTCAGTCGGTTAAGCGTCTGACTTTAGCTCAGGTTATGATCTCATGGCTGGTGGGTTCAAGCCCCACATCGGGCTCTGTGTTGATAGCTCAGAGCTTGGAGCCTGCTTTGAATTCTGTGTCTCCCTCTCTGCTCCCCATTCCCACTTGTGTTCTCTCTCTCTCTCTCCTTAAAATAAATAAAAACATTAAAACAATTTAAGGGTTAAGGTGTTTATTTTAAATTTAGTTAAGTTTAAGGTGTTATTGATCTCATGCTATAAGTCAGTAACCAGAGGTCAAGCAATGTCTCCAAAGTCAAGCAAGACTTTAATGTTTGAATAGTATCAGTGCATATCTAAATTAAAACAGCTATCATAACACCATTCAAGTCATGATTGCTAAAACAACCCATATTTTCTTATAACAGTAGACATCACTGTAAAGGAAGGCAAAAGAATAAGCTTTGATACATTTCTTCCCAGATTCAGCAGGAAGTGATTTCTTCCTCTTCTTTGTAGCATCTTGTGATAAACATCACCCCCATTTGGCTTCAAATTTTCTAGAGTCAGATATATATATATAGTCAGGTATGTATATATACATATACATATATACACATATATACCTGATGTCAGATGTATATATATGTATATATCTGATATGTATATATATATTTATATATATATATCTGACACTCTAATTATATATATATATATTTATATTTCTCACTCAGATGTTACAGATGAAGCTCTCCCTTACCTATTGCTAATTCCGATTTTGTTCAAGCACCACTAATCATAATCACTCATGGCTCAGCACTTGTAGTTGGTGATAAATATGAATACAAAACCTGCAGTATTATTTGCCTCATCATCCCAAAATACAAAATAAGTGCTCTGTCAGCATACATCTTTTTTCCTGAGTCAGTAGGTTTGTAAATTATCTTAAAAAACTAAAGATAAAGTACTTTCAAATGTTTATGTGCATCATTGCAAAATGGTTCTCAAGAGTGAAGAAATAAGAATATAATTCAAACACAGGTTTTATTGCTAAATCCATGGACTTCTTATACTTCAGTTGCTAGCTTAGTGACTGGAGATCTTGAGAATGGCATTTTAAGATATTTAAAAAATATACGGCAGACTCTGCCTGAGGGCTGAAATAATTAGATATTTAAGAACCAGCATTTTACTTTCTATCTAAATTAACTAATTTGTGGCTCTTTTGTGATGTATGGTATTCTTATAAATGTCAATAGGTGCTTTATTCTTTTAATAAAGAATTGTTTTGGGGTGCCTGGGTGGGTTAGTCGGTTAAGCGTCCAACTTCAGGTCAGGTCATGATCTCACAGTCTGTGGGTCAGAGCCCCGTGTTGGGCTCTGTTCTGACAGCTCAGAACGGGGAGCCTGCTTCAGATTCTGTGTCTCCTGCTCTCTCTGCCCCTCCTCCTTTCACTCTCTGTCTCTCTCTTTCAAAATAAAATAAAGATATAAAAAATTTTTAAAAAATAATTGTTTTGGAGAAATAATGAAATATATTTCCCATTCTTAGAAATCCATGCAGATTATTAGCACTTATTTTTAAAAACATAGGAAATTTTGTTGTTAGAGGTTAAATTGAATTTAGTTAGTACAGCAAACAATTAACAGTAACAGCGAAATTAACAGTTTTTCCCTACAGAATGCCAATTACTATCTCAAAAAGCACAAAGGTCCCCAGGAACACTGATGGAAGCCTCCAAGCACAGATTTTCCCTCCCCCTTGGGATACCAACAAAAGATTGTAAATTGAGTTCAAGCATAGCTTTCTTGAGAGCAGAAACAGTGTGTTTTTCTCTTCCTTAGTTCATTCTGATTTTGTCTCCTCCCCTTGCCTGTGTTGGTTTTAATTCCCCTTTGCATAGAAAGACAACAAAAAGCAGTTGATGTTAACATTAGAGATAATTTTTTTTTATATTATACATTTGGAAGAAAAGCAGGTACTTTAACAAAAAACAAAAACAAAAGTATTACTACTGCCAATAGAATACATGTGTATTGGAATACCTATTACATAAAATATAATATAAAGAACCCAGTTCATCAAACTTATTACTTTGAAAATAAGAAAAAAATGTGCTATTAGAGTCTCATTTTATTAGAGGCAAATTATCATGATAACCTCCCTAATTATTCCAAGACTTCATTAAAGTACTCTTCCATGACCATATATTATGCTTTATGATAATTTTATGTCATTTAAAGATGGAATTAAATTAATGTTTTTAATAACACCTTTAACCTCCCTCGAGTTAGTTCTGTTTGATAAACAATATAATAACTATATTTAAAAGCATCCTTTAATTGGCCATCACACTAATTATTTCTACAGAGTAATAAATTGGGCAAGCCATTCCTATTATTTGTCCTGTGTACACTGCAATTACATTTTCAGCATGTTTGAAAAGGAATATTAAGGCAGACTTAAATTAGCATTGTTACACTAAATTAAATGTAAAATACCTAACCACAAATGCCCGGGTTTGACATCGCACTTTTAAGTCAAATGTGTTCTCTCACATAGTCATGCAGTCCTCTGTAGAACTTTTACAGTGGACGTGTTCTCTAGTTGGATAATGGATAATGAAATGCATGAGATGTAAAATTAAAAAGGAAAAAAAAAGAAGAAAAATCCATAATGCATGAATGCTAGATAATGATATGTTTACTTGGAAAGTTGACAGCCTTTTCTGCTGAAGCGACTTTAACAGTTTAGGATAGAGACAGACATTTAAATTTTTTACATTTCAGTAGATTACCAAAAGTTATATTTTAACTGACTATATAGGGATTAAAGTTAATCAACAAAATATGTGTAATGCTTTTTGCAATCCATCAGAAAGCCTGACGCGGGCAAGTGATACAACTTGCAATTAGGAAACCTGAAAGGCCATCGCTCTACTTCCTCAAGGAACTTAGAAAGTAGGGGTAGTGAGGTGGGGGTGACAACTAGAAATAAAAACAAATATCCAATTAAATGTAGAAAAAAATTACATATGAACCTAGATAGCTAAGGCATATTAAAATGTTCTTTTGTGGAAAATACGGAATAAGAAACACAGGCCTATATAATATTAAATATCAAATGAAATTATACCAAGAAGGTTTTTTTTTTAATTGTGTTCAGGTTGACGGATAATATAAAAGCAAAACTGAGCTTTGAGGAAGAATACAGTGTATTGTTTTCCGCAACAGGAAGGTATATCACTTATTTTTAAATGAAATAAATTTGTAGAAAGTGTGTGCTAGTGATACTGAATCAACTGAATAGAAAGATTGTTTCATAATTTGAATAGTAAAATATGTTAGTATAAAAGGATATTTATTATATTTCATAAGTCAAGGCATGTACATTTTTTAAAATTTTAACATGTCTGTATTAAAGATATGTCTTATGATGGATGATATATTAGGATAAGAAGTATGGAATTTGAAATGTAAGTTCCTAGGAACCATAAAATGAATTGCTATATACCTACTGCCCATGTTAAGCAACAGAGCATTATCCATACTGTGGATACCTTGGTGCATCCAAGGGTAGCTGTTGCCTTTCTCTTAGAACAAAAGTTAACTAATAAGCTTATGATGGGCTTTATATTTTCCTACTTTTTTATAGTTTTAATATATGTATCTGTACATACCTCAAAAATATAGGATTTGTATTACATGGTGTTTTAATCTTATGAAATGTTTTCAGGATTTCTGCAATGATTTTTAGTGCATACTCTTGTTTTAAATTCTGTGTATGCCTATACCTGTAGTTGCTATGGACTGAATCAGTCCCCTTTAAAACTCATATGTAAAGCTTTAACCCTCGAGGTGAATATTTTAAAGATAGGACCTTATAGATGATAATTAGGTTAAATGAGGTCACAAGGGTGGAGCCTTCATCCAAAAGGAATGGTGTCCTTATAAGAAAAGGAAGAGACACCAGAGGTCTGCAAATAAATTCTACAGAAGAAACCAACAGAACATCTAGTCTTGGGAAACTCCAAAAATCTGTAAGCTATAAACTCTGATTACATTTTTTAAGTTTATTTACTTATTTTGAGAGAGAGAGAGAGAGAGAGAGAGAGAGAGAGAGAGAGAGAGAGAGAGAAACCCTAGCAGGCTCTATACTGCTATATAGAGCCCAAGGTGGGGCTCGAACCCATGAACTCTGAGCTCATGACTTGAGCTGAAATCAAGAGTCTGGATGCTTTACCAAGAGAGCCTCTTGCATGATTCTTGGGTTATATTTTTAAGCAGCTTTATTCAGTAGAGTCATAGGATACAAAATCAATGTGCAAAAACCTGTTGTTTTTCTACAAGCCAATAGCAAAACAGTAGAAAGAGAAATTAAGGAATCAATCCTGTTGACAACTGCATCCAAACAATAAGATATCTAGGAATAAACCTAACTAAAGAGGCAAAAGACCTGTGTTCTGAAAACTATACACTAATGAAAGAAATTAAAGTGACGCAAAGAAAAGGAAAAACATTCCATGTTCATGGATTGGAATAACAAATATTATTAAAATGACTATATTACCTAAAGCAATTTACATATTTAATGAAATTCACAGATCCAGAATAAACAATCTTAAAATTTGTATGGACCCATAAAAGACCACAAATAGTCACAGTAACACTGAAAAATCAGAGCAAAGCTGGAGGTATCATAATTCCAGACTTCAAATTACAATACAAAGCTGTAGAAATCAAGGCAGTATAGTACCAGCACAAAAATAGACACACAGATCAGTAGAATAGAATAGAATACCCAGACAGGAAGCCACGATTATATCATCATATATTCTTCAATAAAGTAGGAAAGAATACCCAATGGGAAAAAGTCTCTTCAATGGATAGTGTTGGGAAAACTGGATAGCAACATGCAAAAGAATAAAACTAGACCACTTACTTACACTATATACAAAAATAAATTCAAAAAGAATAAAAGACCTAAATGTGAAATAGGAAACCATAAAAATACTAGAGGGGGAAAGAGGCAATAACTTCTTTGACATTGGCCACAGCACTTCTTACTACATATCTCTCCTAAGGCAAGGAAAAAGCAACATAATCTATTGAGACTTCATCAAAATAAAATCTTCCACATAGCAAAGGAAACAATCAACAAAACTAAAAAGCAACAGATGAAATGGGATAAGACATTCACAAATTACATATCTGATAAAAGTTAAGTATCCAAAACCTATAAAGAATTTGTCAAACTCAACACCCAAAATACAAATAATCAGTTAAGAAATGGGCAGAAGATAAAAATAGACATTTTTTTTCCCAAAGAAGACATACAAATGGCTAACAGTAACATGAAAAAATGCTCAGGATCATTCATCATCAGGGAAATAAAAATCAAAACCACACTGCGATATCACATCACATACACCTGTCAGGATGGCTAAAATTAACCTCAAGAACAGGTGCTGGTGATGATGTGGAGAAAGAAGAACCCTTCTTCAGTAACCCTTCTGTCCCTGTATTTCCTATAAGGGACAGTTGAATTCCTCAGGATTGGTGATGAAATTCTGGGGCTCCAGTGTAATGCTGGATTTGCAGAAGAATAGGTCTTGTCACATTCTCTAAACAGGGGATGCAAACTGGTGCAGCCACTTGGGAAAACAGTATGAAGCTTCTTCACAAAGTTAAAAAATAAAACTATCCTAGGATTGAGCAATTGCACTATTAAGTATTTACCCAAAGAATACAAAAATATTAATTTGAAAGGATACATGTACCCCACTGCAGCATTATCTACAATAGCCAAATTATGGGAACAGTGTAAGTGTCCCTGGACTATTAAATGGATAAAGAAGATATAAATGATATAGATAGACATAGATATAGATATCTAGATATAGATACAGATATAGAAATAATGGAATATTACTGTCATGAAAAAGAATGGAATCTTGCCATTTGCAACAACATGGGTGGAGCTAGAGTGTATTATGATAAAAGAAGTGAGTCAGTCAGAGAAATATAAATATTCTACTCCTAAGTGGAATTTAAGACAAAATGAAGGAGCAAAGGAAATAAAAGAGAGGCAAACCAAGAAACACACTCTTACCTATAGAGAACAAACTGATGGTTACAAGAAGAGAGGTGAGTGGGGGGATGAGTTAAATACATGATGAGGATTAAAGAGTGTGATGAGCACCAGGTAGTGTATGAAAGTGGTGAATCACATATTGTACACCTGTAACCTAACACTGTAGGTTAAGTAACTGGGATACAAATAAAACTTCAAAGCAAAAGAAAAGCTAAAATGCTTATGTGCCAATTTGAATACCTAGCTTGTACAAGAATTAACAATCCACTTTTTGATGTCCTCCAAGACTTAGGTTTCATTCATATACGTATTGCTCTTTCCTCAGACTTCTAACTACAGGCTGGAGTAGAGTAGAAGTATGGCTTACAGTTTTCTCTATTTCTTTATGAGGTTCTGGAGAAGGAGCTGGACCTTTGAGCTAAAAAGTAGGTTATAGGTAATAGTACTTCTTACATTTGGAGGCTTTTCGGTGGTATAAAGGAATGGGCTGTTCCACTTTCCACTCTTTCCAGAAAGATCAGTGGGCATCATAAGATAGATGAATATATCATCATCATGACAACCTGTATTTCCTATAAGGGACAGTTGAATTCCTCAGGATTGGTGATGAAATTCTGGAGCTCCCGTGTAATGCTGGATTTGCAGAAGAATAGGTCTTGTCACATTCTCTAAAAGTAAGTTATTTTGAGCTAGAGCACATTGCAAGAGGGTCTTTGATTCTTCAGTGTTCAAAAGTGCACCTAAACCCTGCAGACAAGAAGATATTAGGTTATCACTGGGTTATTTGGCAAATACTTTATTTTCTGGAAGGACATTACTCTTGAAGGAACTAAGTCTGCTAATAAAAGTGTCCTTTTCATTCTTGGAGAGTTGCATAAATGTTTAGAGAATGCTTAATTCAGGCACTACTCTGTATTTTAGTAATTTTTTACATGACTGGCTAAAGAATCACAATTCTATAGGTCAACTTAAAAAAGGAAAAATAGAGGTGACTGGGTGGCTCAGTCAGTTAAGCATCCAGCTTCAGCACAGGTCATGATCTTATAGTTCGTGGGTTCGAGCCCTGCATCGGGCTCTGTGCTGATAGCTAGCCCAGAGCCTGGAGCCTGCTTCAGATTCTGTATCTCCCTCTCTCTCTGACCCTCACCTGCTCACGCTGTCTCTCTCTGTCTCTCAAAAAATGAATTTAAAAAATGTAAAAAAAATTTTTTAAAAGGAAAATTAAAGATGAAAAATAATATAATTATAATTACATATTATAATCGAACTGAGAACAAAAACTTGAAACAGTTACATAATTTCTAAAACAATTAAGGTAGTTATTACTAATTGAACCAACTATTTAAAGAAAATTTAAAAAATTCTTCAGGGGCACCTGGAGTCAGTCGGTTAAGCGTCTGACTTGATTTTAACTCAGGTCATGATCCTACAGTTTGTGGGCTGAAGCCCCACATAGGGCTCTGTGCTGACTGTTCAGAGCCTACCTGGGATTCTCTCTCCCTCTCTTTCTGCTCTTCATGTGCTTATGTGCTCTCTCTTTCTCTCTCTCTCAAAATAAGTAAAACATTAATTTTTTTCCAGTGGAAATGGAGCTAAAATCAAGTACAAGTATATAAAATTCAAAAGCCTAAAACAAATGTTATTTAAAATGATTAAAACATGATACATATTATAAATACTTTATAGCTTAGAAACCAAGATTAACACTAAATGAATATAAAGACTGAAAAATAAAAAATAAACTCACAAATGAAAATTAATATGCACATGAACATGATAAGATTTTAAAAGGAAAGCTAAGTTTAGCAAAAGAACACTTAATAGGAAGAGAATAAGAAAATATATTATCAAAATGGAGGAGGAAAAGAAAACATACTTCATCTATAAGCCAGCAGAAAGAATGGTTTTTAGAAAGAATATGTAGATTAGAAACACATTTCAGAGGTTGAGTTGATTCTTTCATTGTGGACTTTATAGAAAAAAAACAACAATGCATTTATTTTCATTTTCCCCTAAGACCTAGAATCTTTGGCTTTTGGCTTCCAGTGTTTTTAACAGAACTTGTTTCTAAGCTTTCTTGGTGTAGATATACATAATCATTATCCTGGCAGCAGATAGCCCTGCTTTCAAAGTAGGGTCTCTCTGGAGTCTCTATTGAATGTCCTAAGTGCTCAATGAGGTCACTGAACTCAGATGTCCCAAAACCCTATGTTATTGTTGCTCTTTCTGTGTTATTGTTATTTCCCCCAGAAGCCTGTTCTTTGCTTGGACTCATGAAACCCCTCTCTGTGAATGCACAGCTTAGTGGATAATGGTAGTTGGTGGTCTCTGAAAGATCACAGTGAAAAACAAATGAAAACTACATGAAGCCTATTGCTTTATTCTAAAGTCACTCAGGCCTGAGCTGCTTGTTTGCTTGGCTGGGGGTACGCCACCCACCCCTCTGGCTTTGAGATGGAGTAGCAAGACTGTAATGGAACATCTGAGCCTCACGAACAGACAGAGAAAGAGATAGGTATCAGAATTCAGGGATGTAAAGAAAGATGAAATTTGCAAGACCAAATGGAGAAAGAGAACCAGAGGAAAATCACAGATATTTGCATATTTAAATCTTTGACCCCATACTAAACATAGGGGAGGAAAAGTAATTTTTCCTCTACCCTTCTAGGTTTTGGCTGAGACCTCTCTATAATAAAAGAGAGAAGACAAAAAGAAAAAATATGATTTTTATTATGCATGCATATACATATAAAAGCCCCACAAAGATAAGAGATTCAAAAGTCTGCCGGACTATTGAGGCTTATATACGGAAAGGGACAGGAACCTTCAAAAAGGAGTAGGCAATTCACCAAAAAGGGAGAAGAGGAAATGTTTGGCAAACAAACGGTGTCTTGCTCTGTAGATAGGACTCTCAGGTGAACAGTTTATGTCCAGTAACAGCTGTCTTCCTGGTCCAGGCTCCTTTTCTAATGTAAATTTCCCTTACAAAGAGGTAACTTCTATTCTGTTTTCCGAGTTCCCTCTGTGTCCACGGTTTCCCAAAATAATCAGTTCAGAATAATCTTGGGCCCCAGAGACATATTTTGGCGTATTCTTCTGCTCTATGAAAACTAGGTAATAACAGTGAAGTAATCTCACTGAACATTTGGGACATTTAGTAGAATCCATAAGGCCCCATCTTGAGAGCAGGGCTAACTACTCCCAGAATAAAGGTTATTCCATACACACACTAAGAAAGCTTAGAAGCAAGTCTTTAAAAGATCAAGCTGAACTATAAATTAACTACCTGTCAGAACAAAGCTCAACATTCTTTAAAGAATAACCTAAGAAAACACGCTAGACTCTCAAAAGTGTAGCATCTACAATGTACAACATACAGTAAAATTTAATTGACATGCAAATAATCAGGGACATTTTACCAATACAATAGAAACACATCCATAAATGACAGAGATGATTAAAAATTAGCAGACAAAGCTTTTAAAAAGCTATTATTAGTATGTTTAAGGAATTAAAAGAAAACGTAATTGACATCAAAATGCTAAGAGGCTTAGAAATAGACACATTGATTCTAAAGTTTATGTGAAAACCCAAAGTACTTAGGAGAGCCAAGATTTTTTTGATAAAAAATGTGAATACTTATACTACAGTACTTCAAAATCTATTGTAAAATATCTTAATCACAATCACTAAGTTAAAAAATGATAAATTACACTTCAACAAAATTAAAAATGGCTACACTTTAAAAGACACTGTGAACAGAAAAGAAAGATAGGGAGAGAAAGAGAAGAGAGAGAGAAAAAGATAGGTAAAGGAGACAAACTCTAGATAATAATATTTTCTCTTTTTAATATAATTTATTGTCAAGTTAGCTACTATACAGTGAATACAGTGTGCTCCTGGTTTTGGGGGTAGATTCCCATGATTCATCGCTTACATACAACATCCAGTGTTCATCCCAACAAGTGCCCTCCTCAGTGCCCATCACCCATTTCCCCTCTCCCACCACCCCCCTATCAACCCTCAGTTTGTTCTCTGTATTTAAGAGTCTCTTATGGTTTGCCTCCCTCTCTGTTCATAGCTATTTTTTTCTTTCCCTTCCCCTATGGTGTTCTGTGAAGTTTCTCAACTTCCACATATGAGTGAAGACATATGATGTGTCTTTTCTGATTGACTTATTTCATTTAGCATAATACCTTCCAGTTTCATGTTGTTGCAAATGACAAGATTTCATTCTTTTTCATTGCTGAGTAGTAGTCCATTGCATATAAATACCACTTCTTTAACCATTCATCAGTTGATGGAGGTTTGGGCTCTTTCCATGATTTGGCTGTTGTTGAAAGCACTGCTATAAATATTGGGATACCAGTGCCCCCTATGAATTACCATTCCTGTATCCTTTGGATAAATTCCTAGTGCTGCTATTGCTAGGTCATAGGATTGGTCTATTTTTTATTTTTTGAGAGACCTCCATTCTGTTTTCCAGAGTGGCTGCACCAGTTTGCATTCCCACCAACAGTGCAAGAGTTTCCATTTCTCCACATCCTCACCAACATCTGTTGTTTCCTGAGTTGTTAATTTTAGCCATTGTGAAAAGACGGCTGTGAATACACGTATATGAAAAAGGACATATATCCTGATATTTAAAGAATCCTTACAAGCAGTAATAGGAAAACAAATGATCAAATAAAAACAGCAAACTAGTTGTATAGATATGTTACATAATAAAACATACACATGGCCAAAAAGCACATTAAAATATATTTACTCTCATTGGTCATTAAGAAACTACAAATTACAACTACAGATGCCATGACAAATATTAGAAAGGATACAAATAAAAAGATGACAGATGTTGATTAGAATTTAGAGCAACTCGAACTTTCATACACTGTGGTAAGGATGTAAATCAGTACCTCTCATCAAATTAATCATATGCTCACCATACAACCAACCAAACCCACTCCTGGATATTTATCCAAGAAAAATGCAAACATATGCCCACATAACAATTTGTGCAAAGATTTTAATCAGTTTTCATAACCTCTAAAACCTGAAAATCTCCCAAAAGCCCAACAACAGAGAACAGTAAAACAAGTGTTGGTACATTCAAACAATGTACCCAGCAACAAAAATGGATGAACTCCTGATTGATCCAAAAACATGGCTTAATTTTTTGAATTAATGCTGAAAAACAATAATTCAAGCACACACACAAAAAATGCCTGCTAAATAATTCTATGTATATTAAGCTCTATATGAGACAAATACATAGTGATTAAACATAAGTAAGCAGTTACCAGAAGTCACAAATTGAGAAAAGAATGAGGATTTGCTGCATAAAGGGAAAAGGAAATTTGGGGGGAAGAGTTTTATAATTGCCAACAACTCATTGAATGGTATATTCAAAATGTTAGCATTTTGTTTAGACCTCAAAATAATTCATCAGACACAGAATGCTACAAAATGTGAATTTTCTTTGACATTACATATACCCTAAGGATTAGTAACAGTCAAGTTTAATTTTTTTTTAATATCATTGATTTGGTTCTGTGGGGACTGTCACTGAAATCATTATACTTTTTTCTGAAGACCTAAAGTGTTTACAAAGGAAATTCTATAACCTGAGCCATTTTTATGAAACTCCAAAGCATATGTAAAGAAAAAGAACTGGCTTTATGTGCAGTTGATTTCTTCTGGCATATTTAATTTTTGTTTACTAGAGAACTTGCCTGATACAGACATAGTCATGGGGTTTGTTTCCAGATTGCGCATTTTGTTCCATTTCAGAACAGGAGCTCTTAAATCTGGGCAGCTGTTTTATAAATGTCTATCTCTAGTCACAGGAGGATGCTGTGACCATATGGACAGATAACTAAATCCTCTCAGTACTGAAAAAGCAAGTACTTGAACATGGCCTATAGATAGTAATGTCTAGTTTGTGCAGGGTGTCACAAGAATATTTGTGAATAGCACATGGTCTGGGATGTGTGTTTTTATGTGAGGTTAGGCAGAAAGAAGGGGAGGAAGGGGCTGCTTTGTATGAACAGTACGTGAACCACGATACCTATGAGGTCTGCCAAGGTCTAATTCTTGAAACCAGTGGGTACTTCAAGCTGCACATGGGGATGCTGAGGAAGAGGCATCCTAGAGCTGCAAAAACAAGATGAGTATTTGCATGAGGCAGGTGGAAGTTATATAACCAGGAATATTATCCAGGTTCATTGTGAAGGGGGACAAGTTCACATCAAGAGAAACAGGAAAGAGGGCCAGTTTCAAAGAATGAGTTGTGGACCACAATTGGGTCATATTTTGTGGAAGATTAGAAGCAAAGAGTAATAAAAGACATGAAAAATGTTGAGAAAGGGATTTACAACTATGACAATAAATGGGAAATTAAATAGTAGACTTCCCCTTTCAGATACAGCATTGCAGAGGTTGTTCGGGAGTGTGGTTACTGAGAGAAATTATGCAAGTCTGGACAGCATTAACATAATCTTATGAGTCTAATGGGAGAGATATAGGAGACGATTTTTGTAAACAGGCTCCACAGCTGTCACTATACAATAAGGAAAAAAGGGGCCAATGTTTTCCCTTAGCTTATGAGCTAGTGTATTCGATGAAAAAGCAACTTATCCTAAAGGGCAAGACATGGTGTGCTTCACTTCTGTTCAGCAACATCAGCTGATTATCAGCAGAGGTAACCTACCTGTGACACTGAGTATGCTGTCCCAGCTGGCCCTGTGAAAGGACATTCCCTGTCTACCTAGGGAAATGCTACATTCAAAGGGCCAATTTAATGAAAGGGTTGGTCAACTGAACTAGCTCTTTGACTAATGATACTATGATAAATCAAGAGCGCATATTTCTTTGTAGTATAATAACATAAGGTTAACCTTAGTGAGAGAAACTCTTTGCTCTCATGTCAGCCTAGGGCATCATTGTGAATAGCAATAATTAGGACTATCCAGGAAAATAACACAAACAAAAACAGACACCATAGACGGATGTGAAATTGGGGCTTATGCCATGCAACCATATCAGGAGTAGAAATACTCACATCATTTTCATATTTAGTTTTCACAATTTCAGTTGTACAAAATCCCATTATCTCTTTCATTTATGTAATTATAGATGCTGCAAAGTCCTATTTTGAACATGCACTCTTTAGTATGTACACATGAATTATAGCGTATGTTTTATATTTTACTACCCAGGGTTTTATACTCTAAGATTAGATTGAAATTCTTTTTTGGGGGACAGGGAGTTAAGGAATGAAAAAATATATTTGTGATACAAGACTTTTCCCCAATCTTTAGTTTTAGTGAGAGTATTTAGATTATTTTTGGGTCTCCTGGGCTAAGGTTACAATGTCTAAGCTGGTGGTCCATCTAATAACATTTCTTCTGACTTTTCTCATTCACCCATTCAATATATACCCAGAGAGTACATACATACCATGTGCTAAGCCATTCCAGTAGCTGTAAATACAATGTTCCCCTGAATTCTTTGTTTTTTAATTTTTTTTTACTGTTTACTTATTTTTGAAAGAGAGAGCATGAGTGGGGGAGAGGAAGAAAGAGGGAGATAGACACAAAACTAGGCTCTGAGCTGTTAGCACAGAGCCCGACTCAGGTCTCAAACTCACGAACCTTGATATCATGACCTGATCCGAAGTCAGGAGATCAACTGACTGAGCCACTCAGGTGCCTCTCCCCTGCAATCTTGAATTAAAATATATATTGAATAAACAAAACCAAACATCAATAACAAGTGTTATGATGAATAATAAAGGAGATAAGGTGAGACAGCATGATTGGCCAGAAAAAGCTTTCTCAGGAGATCACATCTGAGGTGTCTGAATGAAGAAATTAGACATGTAACTATCTCCAGAAAAGCATATTTTAAGCAGTAGAGACCACAATAGCAAACTTGGAACAATAATAAGACCCGTGTGGCCTTAGCACAATGAATGAAGAGCAGATGGGCAGGAGGTGAAGTCAAGGTGAGTCAGAAGCCAGACTATAAACTACCAATGTGGTCAAAGTCACTGCTGGGATTAAATTGTGTCTGCCTATACCACCCCACCTTCCATCTGCCAACCCAAAGGAAAGATATTGTTGAAGCCCTAGCCCCCAGTACCACAAATATGACCTCATTTGGAAATAGGATCATTGCCAGTGAATGTGACTGGTTATGATGATACCATCTTGGAGTAGGATAGGCCCATAATCCATTATGACTGGTGCCCTTCACATGATGTCCATGTGAAAACAGAGACATGCTGGTGAACACCATGTGATGAGAAAGGCAGAGACTGGAGTTATGCAGAGACTGGAGTTATGCAGATGGAAATCAAAGAACACCAGAGATCTCCAGCAAACAACCTCAAGCTAAAAAGAGGCAAGAAAAGGGTCACCTGTAGATTTCAGAGGGAACATGGTCCTGCCGACACCTGATTTCAGCCTTCTAGACTCCATACCCTTGAGCCAATAAATTGCTCTTATTTTAAATGACCCAGTTTGTGAAAGTTTGTTACAGCATCCCTAAGAAACTGAAAGAGTACATTTTTTTTAATTTTTAATAAACTTTATATCTTAGGGAGGTTTGAGATTCACAGCAATATTAGAAAAAAAGGACAGAGAGCTCCTGTATATTCCCTGCCCCATGCATCCATAGTCCCCTACACTAATATAGTCTACCAGAGTGGTGCATTTGTTAAAATTAATAAAACTACATAGACACATCATTTTTATCCAACGTCCATGGTTACCTTAGATTTCACTCTTGGTGTTGTACATGCTATGAGATTTGATAAATGTATAATGCCTTGTATCTAACATCGTGGTATTGTATAGAATAGTTTCACTGCCTAAAAATCCTTTGTGTTCTGCCTATTAACTCTTTCTTCCTCCCTAATCCCTGGAAACTGCTGATCTTTACACTCTCCCTAGTTTTGCCTTTTTCAGAATGTCGAATCATTGGAATCATAAATAATGATAGCAGTTATAGTCTGAATTGTGTCTCCTGCCCCAAATTTATTTGTTGAAGTCAAATAAATGACCCCCATCATGTCTGTCTTTGGAGATAGGAAGTAATTAAGGTTAAATGAGGTCGTAAGGATAGGCACTAATCCAATGTGACTAGTGTCCTTATAAGAAGAGAAAGAAAGACCAGAAATATGTGTGCACAGAGACAAAGCCATGTGATGACAGTGAGGTGGCTCTCTCCAAACCAAAGGGAGAAGAGGTAGAAGAAACAAACCTATTTACACCTAGACCTTGGACTGTCAAACTCCAGAACTGTGAAATAAATTCATGTTTAAGCCATCCAGTCTGTGGCATTTTGGTAATGGCAGCCCTAGTAAATACCATGTAGCCTTGACAGATGGGGCTTCTTTCACTTAATAACGTGCATTTAAGGTTCCTCTATGTTTTTTTAAGGCATGATAGCTCATTTCTTTTTAGTGTTGAATAACATTCCACTGTCTGGAAGTACCACAGTTTAGTTATCCCTTCACTGACTGAAGGACAGTTTTGGTTGCAACCAGCTTTTGAAATTATGAATAAAGCTACTGCAAAGACTCCTGTGCAGGCTTTTGTGTGAACATAAGTTTGAATTTATTTGGGTAAGTTCCAAGGGATGTGACTGCTGAATTGCATAGTAAAAATGTTTATGCTGGTAAAAACAAACTGCCCCTGTATTCCCAAGTGACCGTATCATCTAGTACTCCCACCAGCAGTGAATGAGAACGCCTCCTGTTCCATAACCTTACCAGGCTGCTGTCAGTGTTTGGGATTTTGGCCATTGTAATTGAAGAGTGGTGGTAGCTCACCGCTGTTTTGGCTTGTAATCCTCTAGTGTATCTAACGGTAAGTGTATTTTCATATGTTTATTTGTCATTTCTATCTTTGGTGGGGTGTTACCTTTGCCTTTGTTAGCTATTTATTATCGAAATATATTGGAGAGGTTTAGGGAAAGAGAAACATGATTTTATTTCTGTGTTAAAAGTGTAATTTTGATTATTGGATGGCAAAGTGACTTGAAGAGGAGAGAAGGGCACTTAGAAGGAGTAAGAGAAGAAGGACAGAAATTCATTTGTCTATTTGGAGGTTATTACTGTAGTCCAGATGGCTAACTCTAAAAGAATAGAACTGGTAATAAGGAAAAGTGGCCAGCTTATAAACAGGTGTAAATTTTTCATACAAAAGCTGTTTACTTATATCCACTTCATATACACACAATAGATAACCTATTGGATAAGATGTGTTAGGTGAGAGGAAGAAAGCAAAAAAGGTAATGGATGACTAAAATTTGTCTAAACAAGTTGGCAATTATTGGTACTATTTGCGTTGTCATAAAGCAATGTCATAGGAGCAGGTTTCAGAGTAAAAGTCAAGGAGTGCCTGGGTGGCTTAGTCAGTTAAGCATCTGGTTTCAGGTAGGGTCATGATCTCATGGTATGTGGGTTCGAGCCCTGTGTCAGGCTCTGTGCTGACCACTAGCTCAGACCCTGGAGCCTGCTTTGGATTCTGTGTCTCTTTCTCTCTGTCCCTCCCCTGTTCATGCTCTGTCTCTCTCTGTGTTTCAAAAATAAATAAATGTAAAACCAAAGATTAAAAAAAGAGTAAAAATCAAGATGATTTATTTGACATTCAACACGATTCTTAATTTTTCCTTCAAGGTAAGTGTTACTGAAAAACAAGTTATAGATGTACTTGCATATCATTAATAAGAATTAAAGAATAACTTATGAAAATTAATGTAAATAAATTTTCATATGTAAATAATTATTTTGTTGTATGATGTATATTCACCAACAGAAAGATTATCAATCTTCTTGGCTGCATCAGTGTTCATTCCTGATACATTTCCGTAACAGGAATCGTCACCAATGGCACTTTGACATTTTGAGCCGGATATTTAATGTCGTGTGGAGTGGTCTTATTCATTGTTGGATGTTTAGCAGCACCTGCTTTCTAAATGCCAAAAGAACACTTTTCCATGTTGTGAGAACCAAAATTATGTCCAGACATTATCCAGGGTCCCCAGGGTGGAGGCCAACATTATCCTGTTTGAAAGTCGCTGCTCGACAATAAGCATAGAAGGATTTCCAGCTTACTGTAGAGCTGTGGTCTTCAATTTGTGATGTAGGGAATTCTAAAATTCTGAGGAACCACTTTGGGAAAGAAGAAACACTGACTGACTCAAGAGAATATAATGCAGAGCAACCGAGTACTAATTTAACTCACATATTAGTCTTCCAGATAGGAGTTTTTTGAAAGTATTTTATAGCTAAAGCATTAAAACAAAGCAAAAGACTGTGAGAGATCATATAAGATTAAAAATCATATACAAATCATATAATTTACTTTAGGTACACACAAAAAAACACTGACACAGTCTAAGAAAGAAAACACAAATACAAACTAAATTACCTGATATGTAATTAAAGTGGCAAAAATAAAATTAAATCCTTTTAGTCCTCCAAAATAATTCAGATACAATGCTAGTTTTGAGGGAGAAAGTCATAATGAAAAAAGAAATGCAAATTTTTCTGCTTTAAGGGTTAATATGAAAATATAATGCTAGTTATGTCAATAACATCATCATAACAGAAATTGCATTTGATCCAAAATAGAGATGATAAATTGAAAATAGAAATGGTCCTATTCAGATGACATTTCTAAGATATAAGAGATATTATTAGAGTAGCTAGACATTTTGATAATAATAAAAGAAACTACTTATGAGAAAGGCCTTACAGAAAATATGTTGTAGGGGTCCTGGGCTGCTCAGTTGGCTAAGCCCCTGACTCTTGATTTTGGCTCAGGTCAAGATGTCACAGTTTTGTGAGTTTGAGCCTGCTTGGGACTCTCTCTTTCCCTGTATCTCTGTCTTATTCCCACTTGTGCTGTTTCTGTCTCTCTCAAATAAACTTAAAAAAATATAAGAAAAGAAAAAATATGTTGTGAAATTTGAAATGAACTCTTAGGATTTGGGTAAGCTCAGAAAATATCCAAATGATAAGGAACTTAAAACAAAGCATGGCATTTGGGGGTTTTGGAGTAAAATGTATGTTTCCAAAGTTACTTTGGAATACTTTGATTAACATATGAAAAAAAGAATTTTGGTACTCTTGTACAGGCATTGCAGGTTTCCAAACCACTGCAATAACCCGAATATCACAATAAAGTAAATGCAATGAAGTTTTTGGTATGGTTTCCCAGTGCACATAAAGTTTTGTTTACAGTGCACTGTAGTCTATTAAGTTTACAATAGCATTATGTCTATGAAAACAAAGCACCTTAATTTAAAGATATCTTTGTGCAAAAACTATCCGTTAATTATCATGTGAGCTTTCAGTGAGTCATAACTTTTTTGCTGGCAGAGCGTCTTGCCTCAATGTTGATGGCTGCTGACTGATCAGGGTGGTGGGTGCTGACGGTTGGGGGGCTGTGGCAATTTCTTAAAAGCAAGACTATAATAAAGTTTCATGCATCAGATGACCTTCCTTTCATAAACAATTGCCCTGTAGCCTGTGATGCTGTTTGTCAGCCTCTTACCCACAGTAGAACTTCTTTCAAAATTGGAATCCATCCCCTCAAGTCTTGCTGCTGCTTTATTACTTTAGTTTACCAATATTCTAAATCCTTTACTGTCATTTCAACCATCTCTGCAGCATCTTCACCAGGAATAGATTCCATCTGAAACAAAAACAGAAGAAGCAGTTTCTCCAGAAAAGAAAGCCACTCCTTATCCATTCCAACGTTATCATGAGATTGCAGAAATTTAGTCAGATTTCCAGGCTCCACTCCTAGTGCTTTTCTTGCTCTTTCCACCACATCTGAAGCTACTTCTTCCACTGAGATTGTGAACCCCTCAAAGTCATCCATGATGCTTGGAGTCGACTTCTTCCAAATTCCTTTCAGTGTTGATATTTTGACCTCTTCGTGAGACATGAATATCCTCACTGGCATCTAGATTGGTGAATCCTTTCCAGAAGGTTTTCAATGTACTTTGCTTAGATCCATCAGAAGAACCACGATCAATGACAGCTATAGATTTATGAAATGTATTTCTATTTTTAATTTTTTTAACATTTTTATTTATTATTGAGAGACAGAGAGAGACAGAGCATGAGCATGGGAGGGGCAGAGAGAGGGGAAGATACAGAATCTGAAGAGGCTCCAGGTTCTGAGCTGTCAGCACAGAGCCCAATGTGGGGCTGAAACTCACAAACCATGAGATCATGACCTCAGCTGGATGTGTCAGCAGCCATGAAAAAACATTCCTCCTATTGTATGTCTCCATCAGATCTCTCTCAGGTAACACGGTGTATTGTCAATGAGTAATAATATTTGAGAAGGAACTTTTTGATTCTGAGTAGTAGGTCTCAACAGTGAGACTAAAATATTCGGTAGCCATGTTGTGAACCAATGTTCTGTCCTCTGGACTTTATTGTTCCATTGATAGAGCACAGGGAGAGTAGATTTAGTGTAATTCTTGAGGATCCCCACCTTTAGAATTGTAAAGAGGCATTGGCTTCAACTGAAAGTCATCACCATCATTAGCCCCTAAAGAGAGAGTCAGCCTGTCCTTTGAACCTTTGAAGTCAGACATTTGCTTCTTCTCTCTAGCTATGAAAGTTTTAGATGCTTCTCCTTCCCATATAAGACTGTGTACATTGAAAATCTGTTGTTCACTGTGGCCATGTTCAGTCCTTATCTTAGCCAGACCTTCTGGATGACTTGCTGTAGCTTCAACTACTGCTGTTGCAGCCCGCACTTTTATGTTATGGACATGGCTATTTTCTTAAGCCTCATGAACGAACATGTGCGAGCTTCCAACTTTCTTTTCCTGTGACTTTCTGAACTTTTTCAGCATTTATAGAATTGAAGAGAATCAAGCCTTTGCTCTGGATTAGGATTTGGGTCAATGCATTATTGTGGTTGGTTTGATCTTTTCTCCAGACCCCTAAAACTTTCTCCATATCAGCAATAAGTTATTTAGTTTTCTTATTATTTGTGTGTTCACTGAAGTAGCACTTTTCATTTTCTTCAAGAAATTTTCCTTTTCATTTATGACTTGGCAAACCTTCAGGTGCAAGAGGCCTAGCTTTCAGCCTGTCTCAGCTTTCAACATGCCTTCTTCACTGAACTTAATCCCTTCTAGCTTTTGACTTAAAGAGAGAGATATACTACTCTTCCTTTCACTTGAACACTTAGAGGCCACTGCAGGGTTATTAATCAGGTCTCATTTCAGTGTGCCTTGTCTCAGGGATAGGAGGTCTGAGAAGAGGGAGAGAGATGGGGGAATGGCTGGTCACACCCATGTATCAAGTTCACGGTCTTGTATGGGTGCTGGTTGTGGCACCTCAAAACATCAAAGATCACTGATCGCACATCATCATAACAAATACAATAATAATGAAAAATTTGAAACATTTTGAAAATTACTAAAGTGACACAGAGACATGAAGTGAACACATGGTGTTGGGAAAGTGGCACTGATAAATTCGCTCAGTGCAAGGTGGCCACAAAAGTTCATGTTGTAAAGAACACACTTTCTGTGAAGCACAATACAGTGAAGTGAAGTCAAATGAGGTAGGCCTGTAATTGTATTTTAAAGTGGGTTCCAGCCCTGCTTCCAGTGTTGTGCAGATAAGCTCAGAGCCTGGAGCCTACTTCGGATTCTCTGTCTCCCTGTCTCTCTTTCTGCACTTCCCTGCTCATGCTCTGTCTCTCCCACTCTCAAAAATAAAATTTAAATTTATAGAACACTTAAAGGTAGAATAAAGCCATTACTGAAATATAAATAGTGCAGCCCCCAAACTAAAAGGATGGTTATAAATTATATTAACTTCCTAAGATTAAATTGGAAAACGACTTGCATTCTACCATTTTACAAGTTACTATTTGAAATAGCCTAGGTGTAACCAGACTGACTGAGTCAGGATACTTTGGTGGGGCCTGGATCTAACTACATGTTTTAAAAAATGTTCCACAGGTGTTTCTGATAAACAATACTTATTCAGAACCATTGTAACAAATTTATGCCAAGAATTAGCTGGAGTTATTCCATGACCAAATGTCCATATAACAGCATTTACATGCCAGCAACAGTTTTAAAAATCACACATAAGATTTTGATGCAAATTTTATAAAATTATTTGTAAAAGATAAGATGTTATGAAGTCTACATCCACTGATCTAACTGACACACTGGTAATGGAAAGGAAATTATTTTGGTATGATTTGCACAATGTGAATTCATGTTGGTGCCTAGTGATCAACACTATAATTGTGAAATACTTCCAAACCATCTGCTGCATAATCTGGTTTAGAATTGCACCAAAGACACATGTCAAGTTTATTGCCTAATTGGTATGTAGTTTTTAAATCCCCTTGTTTCCCATTTTGGAAAATTGTAATAATATTTGCCTTCATTCTTTTGGACTTAAACCATTCTGTGTGATGTCTCTTGTTGACTATTGTTCTGGAAGTACATGTGCAAGGCCTTCTGTACTTCTGATTTCTAGACAAGAACTCTCTTATAAATATTATATTTCTTTCACATATTGTTTTATTCTCCTCTGTGTGCATCAATATTTGAGTGTGGTGACTTTTTAAAATGTTTTTTTTTGCCCATAACTTATAATTTGATTACGATTCTTTCTGGAGATGACAAAAATAAATTAAAGAGAAGAGGGAGTATGGTCTTCGTCAGCAATGGAGACTTCATGGTTTCTTTATTCAATAAGATCTATTTGCTTGTTCTAGGAAATTTACCCCATTTTAAAAATTGTTACTGCCTTATCACTTCCAGTCATTTGCTTCTATGGCCACTTCAGAAATGCCCAATTCATATTTTACTCTTTCCAATTTTTCTCGTGACTTAAATATGGCATCCTAGAATTTAAATTCCAATGGGTTTTTCAGATAACAACTCTCATGAGAGCATAATCATCAACAAAAACAGCAATCTTTTATTGATGGTTATTAGATGCCAGGTGTATATTTAGCATTTTAAGTGCATTATCTCATTTAATATTCATGAGATTGAAACTACATTAGTATGTTATATAAATTTCCCAGAGCTGTGCAGGTAAAAAAATGTAGAATTAACATTTCTCTATTCTTCTTTTTTGTTTTGTTTTGGGTTTTCTTTTTGATAGGCTTATTTTTGGGGCATTTTTGGGTTCAGAGAAAAATTGAGCAGGAAATATAGAGAGTTCCCACTTACCCCTTTGTGTTACCTCAATTTCCCTTATCATTAAAATCTTGTGATAACAAGATTGGTACATTTGTTACAATGATGAGCCAATATTGAAGTTTATAGTTTGCATTAGGGTTTCCTCTTTGTGCTGTACACTTTATGGGTTTTGAAAAATATGTGACGATACATGTCCATCATTACAGTCTCATAAAGAATAGTTTTACTGCCCTAAAATATCCCCCCGTGCTCGACATAGTCATCCACCCCTCTCTACCCTTGAATGCTTGGAAACTAGTCACCTGTTTACTGTCTCCATAGTTTTGCCTTTTCCAGAATGTTGTAAAGCTGGAATAACATAGCATGTAGCATTTTTCAATTGGCTTCTTCAACTTAGCAATATCCATTTAAGATTTCTCCATGTCCCTTCATGGCTTGGTAGCTTTTTTCTTTTTAGTGCTGAATAATATACCAATGTCTGGATCTACACTGTTTATCCATTCTTCCACTGAAGGACATCTTGATTGCTTGCAAATTTGGGGCGATTATGAATAAAGCTGCTGTGAACACTCATGATATACACAT
Organism: Suricata suricatta; assembly: GCF_006229205.1. Classification (NCBI taxonomy): domain Eukaryota; kingdom Metazoa; phylum Chordata; class Mammalia; order Carnivora; family Herpestidae; genus Suricata; species Suricata suricatta. The sequence continues at coordinate 33,899,705 of NC_043704.1, read as the reverse complement.
TTTTGTTCAGATGTAAGTTTTCTACTTATTTGGGTAAGTACTGAAGAGCATGATGGCTGGATTGTATGGTGAATGCATGAATTATAAGGTAAGATTATTTTTAGCTTTGTAAGAAATTTCCAGATTTTCTTCCAAAGTGGCTGTCCCATTTTTTATTTCCACCAGCAATGAATGAGAGTTCTTGTTGGACCATATCCTTGCCAGATTTTGGTGTTTTCTGTGTTTGGGGTTTTCCCATTCTACTATGTGCATAGTGGTATCTCACTGTAGTTTTTATTTTGAATCCTCTAACAACATATGATGTTGGATATTTTCCCATGTGCTTATTCGCCATTTGTATATCTTCTTTGGTGAAGTGTCTGTTCAGATCTTTGCCCACATTTTATTTGGTTCATTTCTTTTTTTATTATTAACTTTTAAATGACCCTTGCATTGGCTACTTTGGATGCTAGATAGTCTTTTATACACTTTTCATATACTATCTCAGTTCCTTGAAGTTTTAGTATTTTTAAATACTACTTACTAATCTGAATTTGGAATCATATTAATAAATGGAGTGCCCTTACTCTTAGCCAGTCCTCTATTAAATTTTTAGAGACAATTTTTGTGATCTTTTCATGTACATTTTCTTTCACAGGTAAGACTGTAATAAGTCTTCTTTCTATTGCCATCATTGCAAAAGGATACCAAATAAATTTTTGAATTAATGAAAATGTCCCACTTGTGTAGTCAATCATTCAAATTAGAGCAACATTATTACCATTAACAATCATTATCAAATCAACAAATATTTTTGAACACTCTATCAATGTGAGACAGTATTCTTTTTTGTAAGTAAAAATAGGTCATCTTTCAAAGTTCTGAGGCTTGTAGGACATGAAGAAACACAACTACTTGACAAATATCATAGGTGTTTTCCCTTTAGAAGTGGTTTCATCCTGGAAATCCTGGGAAATATTTTTTCCCTCAGATTAAATTACCTCCTTTTTGTTTTATTATTTCCCCCATATTAATCTCAAAAATATCTTTCAACTTGAAGGTTGAAGACAACTAGATATTTAATTAGCTCTGTGCTGAGTGTAAAATAAATTACTCAGGGGCGTCTGGGTGGCTCAGTCAGTTAAGCATCCAAATTCGGCTCAGGTTATGATCTGATGGTTCGTGAGTTAGAGCCCGGCATCAGGTTCTGTGCTGACAGCTCGGAGCCTGGAGCCTGCTTCAGATTCTGTGTCTCTCCCTCTTTCTCTTCCCCTCCCCTGCTCACACTCTGTCTTTCTCAAAAATAAACATTAAAAAAATTTTTTAATAAAATAAATTTACTCAAATATAACTTTTTCTGTGGAAAAAAGTAGCCTATGAGAAAAGTAGCTGTTAAGTAACCCTAAAGAAAAAAAAAAACTTTTAACTATATGTGTACATTTATTTATATATATTTATTTATTTGATTTTTGAAATTTTAAATCTTGGTTTAATTTCTTAGCATAGTGTTAAAAAACACTATACTAGACTCATAAAATCAATGATACTAAATAATTACCTTAAGTCTAGTTGTAAGTCATAATCCTCATAACTTTATTTATTTTCCCTAGAGCAAGTCTCTTGCCAGTAGTAAGTATTGCTAAAATCAATCAGGAACAACTTTGTTTTATTAAATTGATTCATATAAGTATTTTAACTAAAATTGTGTCAATCAAACAGTAAAGAAAAAGATGCACAAAAGCATTTGCATAGATGAAACCTTTCTTCTCACCTCCTCCAGTTTTCACCAAAGGCTATAAGAGATTTAGGAGAAAGAAACTGGAGAACACTGGTCAAAACAGAGCATTAACATTGGCTTTCCAAATGCAATCTGAGTATTCCCTGGTAGATGTATCTCTGATACCCATCTTTCTTTTTAAGTGCCATTTTTATGCAGATAACTCTTAAATGTATTTCCTGACCTGGAACATGCGCTCCAAACTGGGACATTCACTGCTCTGAAATCTCACTGGACATCTTCCTGGTAAATTAAACTGAACTTGGCTTCTCTGCTTCCACCTGCCTACAATCTGTTTCTATTCCAGCCAATTTCATTTCCATCCCACTGGCTCCTCACATTGCATCAGATTTTTTTTCTTTATTCAAAATATATCTTGAATCTGCCCAGTTATCAACTTTCAACTTTGCTTTTTAACAATTTATCACCAGAATGTTCCCAGTAACATTTTTTATATTGAATGTTCTGTCATCCTACTGTTTTAAGCTTTCTAATAGACACCAATGGCAATTGGAATTTACAGATGGATTATTTAGGTTCTCGCCCTGTAAGTTTATCTTGTACTAGTTATTCTCTTGCTCCATGAATTGTATAGTAGTTCTTTTCCAAGTATCTTTCCTGCCTACCTCTTTCCAAGATCTAGGCCTTTTCACATGTTTCAATCATCGAAGCCGTGGTCTCCAGCTATATGTTTGAATAATAAAAGCTGGGTATCTTATGGATTCAGAAGACAGGATTTGCAAATGAGAACAAACTTTAGGAAAGCAAGTGCTCTAAAATTATACAAGTGTTATCATGTTAATCTAATTTTATTTATCATTGCACTGCTTTTGTTCCTTGGTGTACTATTCCCGGATATCCGAAACTTGCTTTACACTTTTTAAACTTACAAACTCCTACTTGCACTAAATCATTCCTAATATTCAAATAAACTAATTATGAATTTTAGATGATCTGGGACACATAATTTTGCCTTTATCTTTTTTAACTTATATTCTGAAAATAGTATACACTTTCATTAAAAAGCATGATTATTAGCAGCAGTAATAACAGCATTCTTCTGTTATTAGTTTAAGAGACAATTTACTTATTCCATTATTTCTGATAGCCATACCTTTGATGGGTATTTCTAACTATGTGTTATGTAAAATCAATACCACTTAGCGAATTAGCCTTCTTTTCCTTCCTTTAAATGTATATTTCTCTAATAACAAATAAGTGGAGAAAATGGCGATTAAATGCTTATCTGAGACATTCGAAATCATCATCAGCTCTACCATCATGTCTGAATAGGTAAATTTAACACACTGAGGTCATGAACATAATGTTATCATCACCCTTAATGTATTCTGAATATCGACTCCAGGACAGGACTCTTCATAGCTGTCTGCTTTAAGGCTCTTTGCCATCACGCTTAAATGTAATCCCCTTGAGTGATTATGTGTGAATAATTCAGAAAATTACACCATGCCTGGGGCTTTAAAGCCACATGTCGAAATCCAACACAAGCTTCGTACTATTGGAGCTAAGGTACCTCATATACCTTAGTGATGTTCCTGAAAATTATAGATCCAGTGAGGAGTTCACATTTCTTGCTTCTATTTTGAGTGTCAGGCAAATAGAACACCATATTAGGAATTTAAATATCATGCATGAATTATGTACCCACACATTCAGCAGAAACATAATTAAATTAAAAAACACACAGAAGCATGCATAAGTATAAATATATCTCTGGCACCAAATTAACTAGAAAACTGATATGTGCACTTACATATGTAGGTATTTATGTATAAATATGTGTGTACACACACATATTTACACATAGATGGATGTACATTAAAGTATTTTAAGTACTTCTGTTGATTGATATTTTATGGATATACTAGAATAAAAAATCAATGTCTAAGGAAATGGTTGTTTGAATATATTAATCATAATCTGAATGTGACATTTTTATACTTCCCTCTTCCTTGAAGTATTCCTTTAAAAAGAAAATCAGTTCCCTCAAGATTTAAAAACTCCATTTCTCAAAAAAAAATCTCTGGATTTTGGTCCTTAATATTGTAACTGTGAGGAACAACCCGTTTCATCACAGTTGAGCTGAACATGGATAAACGTTGATCAAGTGTCCAGTTCACAAATCTTCCAACTAGAAAAGTGTCATTCAGAAATTGTGAGCTTGAAAGTGCTACATAATGTTGGCAAAGAAAATCCATCAATTACAATTTGATGAATTGTACAATTTATGTTTCTTTGTAAATAAAGTTTTATTGGAAGATAGCCACACTTCACACTCCTTCGTTTATGTATTTTCTATGGCTGCTTTTACACTGAAAAAACAGCATTAAATAGTTGCAAAGAAACCTCACAACCTTTCTATCTGACTCCATACAGAAAATAGCTGGCCAATCCCTGGTTTAGATGAATATATTAGAGTTTAATAGTGATATACATAATATGTTTTTGTACCTTATATATAACATTAGGGTTTTTTTAATTTTCCCATGTAATTTTAACTATCTACATGTATACTTTCAAGGATTTATATTAAACATATTTTATATTTTGAAATAAGTTTAAACTGCTTTGAAAATTCTAGTTATTGACAGCTTTAAAATGCCACATACGGTCCTATAAATATATAAATATGGGGGATAAGACTTTCCTTTGACACTAAATTCAATTTATAGGCATAAATTTTAATACTCTAGTATTCGTTTAAGAAAAGTATTTAGTAAAACTGCCCATTTCAAGTGCAGAAACATGAATAGTTAAAACAGTTTGGGGGTATCTGTTCAAGGTTTTTTTTTTACTTTAATGATTAATGATGTTTCAGTAGTTCTTAGATTTATATCAATTTAAAAAGATATATAGTAAGAATTAGCAATTGGCATAAGGTCAGATTCTTTTAATGAGCATTTTTTATTCTAGATAGTCTTTCAACTTCTTTGTACAACATGTTTTATTAAACCTTTCAAGAACCTTGTAATCATTGATATTTTAAGTGTTTGAATAAACTCAGGTAAGAAACTTGCCAGAAACATAATTAGCACAGACTTTAATGAACAACAAAGAATATTGTCTTTGGAATGTGTAAAGCAAGGTTCTCTCACTAAATTTGTACTAGATATTTCTTAATAACTCAAATCTTTTGGAATTACATATTGGAAAAATGAATAATTGAAATAGGCTTACAAATGGCTCAACCTTAGTATTAACATAAAAATAACTGCCTGAAATAAAACATAAAAGTTTAGTAAGAACTGAGAATAAATGAATATTGCAGGACCACTATAAACCATGTATATCTTATATGACATTTTCCCTACATGTAAACTGTGTATAATCTATGCATTACACTAAACCTTCAGCAAAAAGAATAAAATTGCTTTAAAGTAAATTATCCTTTAAAAAATAATCATAGTTTCATATTTTTATCATAAAAAATCTTCAGATAACACACAAAGATAAAAACTTATGATATTTAGAGATCAGTGATGAAATTTGTAAACAGTAACCTTAGAAGTTTCCAACTAGAATTTAGAAATATACTTTATAAATTTATAATACAATTTTATTCTATAACTAAGTTAAATTCAATCTAACATTTGTCTTTATACGAACCATCAGTTAATTTAGGTAGCACCATAAAATCTCAGAAATATATTAACACAATAAAACAAGATATCCATAAAAGCCAGTTTTTGCTGTAATGTCTCTTTGCACAAATAGTAGGAATTATTGTTGGAGCTAGTGAAATTTATTTGAAAAGCTCAACTTGAACATAGGAGTTAATAAAGATGTATGGTATTTCCAAAATAATAATCTGTAAGTAACAACAACACCAAAACTTGTATGATCTTAGCTTTAAGTTTGGGGAGTCTGAATAATTATTTGAAGAAGACAAGGATTGAAAGGTAGTACATAGACGCCTAGGTTAGTTGAGCGTCTGACTCTTGATTTCAGCTCAGGTTATGATCTCACAGTTCACTGATATCAAGCCCCATGTTGGGCTCTGGGCTGACAGCACCGAACCTGCTTGGGATTCATTATCTCCCTCTCTTTCTGACCCTCTCCCACATGTTCTTTCTCTCTCAACAACAAAATTTTTTTAAAAAAAATTTTTAATGTCTTTTATTTCTTTTTGAGAGACAGAGAGAGACAGTGGGAGCAGGGGAGGGTCACAGAGAGAGGGAGACACAGAATCTGAAGCAGACTCTAGGATTGGAACTAGCTGTCAGCACAGAACCCGACGTGGGGCTCAAACCCACAAACCTGTGCGATCATGACCTGAGCGGAAGCCAGTGCTTAACCAACTGAGCCACCCAGGCGCCCTTCAACAAAAATTTTTTAATAGAAGTGAAAAGTTAGTGTTAAGCCTCAATGAAATACTCATTTAGAAAAAAAAAAAAGATTAGTGATTTTATCAATTGTAAAATATTTTATGTCATGATTTTAAACTCATCAAATAGCATTAACTACATTCTAAATTATAGTGAAGAATCAGGAAAACCCATAGGCATTGAGAGATTGGGAATATGTTAACTTATGTGGACTTAGTGTCACAGAAAAGGAGGAATATTGCTACTTGCATGTCCATTAATAGCTATTGTCTTTCTCTAATTCTTTGGTAAAGTATGATTCTGTCAGAGCAAATAACACATATTCTACTTACTTTGATATCATGGATAATTAAGTAAAGAAAATGTTATAAACATTAGTCATAAACTGATGCCGAAATAAACAAATTTGACACTGATTAAATAACCATTGACAAAATGAGTTTTTCTTCTATTGCTTTCAATTTTCCATGGATAAATGTGTAAAAGGAGATATATTTTTATTTCTTATACATCCCCAGCTGTCAGAGATTAGATACACATCAATTCTCTTTTAGAAAATGTTATTTATTTTGACATAGAGAGAGTGAGAGTAGGGGAGGTGCAGGGAGAGAATGGAAGAGCCCAATGCAGAGCTCAAACTAACGAACCTTAGATCATGAACAGAGCCGAACACTTAATGGACTGAGCCACCCGACTGTCCCATTAAGTCTTAATTAATACATGAATTCGCTGCTATGGGATTTATTTTCAGCTTTAAGCATTATGTTCATCAATAAAAGAAATTGTGTTATTCTACCAATAATAGATATTGCAAAAAAAGATAACAAAAATCATTAAAAATTTTTGTTAGCATTATTTATTATTGTATCAGGAAAATGTCTTGGTGTGTCACATATTTAGAATTAGAAATCAAGACAACTGGGAACTTCTTGAAGGATGGAAAACAATATTTACAGTATGATCATCTTATATTCCTGCATCTTATAACTTTTTTAAAGTTTTTATTTATTTAGTTTTTTTTTTGAGAGAGAGAGAGCACCCATGAAGTGGGGGAGGAGCAGAAAGAAAGGGAGTGAGAGAGAATCCCAAGCAGGCTCAGCACTATCACTGTGGAGCTCAGTGCAGGTCTCCATCCCATGAACCGAACTGTGAGATCATGACCTGAGCCAAAACCAAGAGCCAGACACTTAACCGACTGAACCACCCAGGCCCCCCTACATCTTACATACTCTAAAACCCTGGGACTATCAATTCATGATAATTTACATTTCACCTGAGAAAACTGAGGTCCACATAGAAGGTCAGAAACTTACCATCTGAATACCAATGTTTGTGTTCAATTAAAGCCATGCATGCCTTATTCCCAGGTTTTCTCCCTTTTTTCTAGAAACGTTCCTCTGGGTTAGTTGATCTGGCTGTCCCATGCAGAATATGATCTTGAGTGGATTTTCTCCAGATCACCTGCTTAAGAAACATTTAGACAATTTATTATCGGTGTTGAATTTGGACAGAAATAGTATGAATACCATACAAATTATGTTAATGTATTCTTTATTCTTATATAAAGTCAGAAATGTGTGGGAAAAAAAGAATAAAAAAAGTGTTAGAAGTAAGCTGCAGTCACAGAACTCTCAAAGGAATGAATTGCAACATTGTAAATCTAGGAAAAGTGAAATGTTCTTGATATTCCCTCCAGAATGACAGAATGAATGGCCTGATTTGGATCTCAGGGCCAGATAGAATCTCAGACTGTAAAGCGATCATTGATATGTCAAATGAGTCTAGAGATCTCCCAAGCAACAAAACGGCTTTTTCTTATATCTTATTTCTCTCCAAATACTAGAGAACACATACACACACACACACACACACACACACACACACACACACACACAGAGAAAATAATGGTAGAACATATATCACATTTTCCTAGATGAGTAAAATCAATTAGCACTAAATCATGCTTAAAAAATTGGAAGACCTCCAAAATAAAAACATTTGCAAAAATCGGAATGATAAAGATGCTTATGTTATGCAGCTGTTAATTAGTTAATTTTCAGCTAGATTAATTGTTAGCACTTTTACCCATGAGATAAAATGGAAGAAAAATTTTCATATTTTTCCCAAATTTGAAAAGAAAAGTTTATGGATAACCAGATAAGATCTTTAAATATATCATAAACCCTAGGAATGAAACTGTATTTGTTTTTCACGTCTCGTATTTACTGAAAAATAAAATCCACTGCCTCACCTAAGAATAATTTATGTTAACAATTCTATTCAAGATTATCTCAACGAACTTACTGAGTCAGATGGACCTCCGGAACATAAATTATCAGGAAATTTGTAAACATGGACATAAACAAGAAATTAGAAGAATAAAGTCAGCAACCAGTAGTCTTGATTTTGTTGCTCCAATGACCTGAAGGTGATAATATGTAAAGGTATGTTTACATATGCTCATTTTGATGAAGCATTAAAAAAACAACAAAATTTTTCTTTCTAGTTTTCTCTCAGAACACATTTCTCTATTTCCTCCATAGAACATGGACAACAAGCCAACATTTACTTCTTTGCAATGTGGTGAGACAAATTAACCTCAGTATTGTATAGGAATCTGAGCTTTCTGTAGCACTCAAGGATGCTGGATCTACAAGTGGAGGGTACATAATTTATTTATTTATTTATTTATTTATTTATTTACTTATTTATTTTTAAAATTGATTTATTTTCGAAGGACAGCAAGAGGAGAAGAGGAGCAGAAAGAGAGGGAGACACACTTCCAAAGCAGGCTCCAAGTTCTCAGTTGTCAGCACAGAGCCTGACATGAGGCTCAAATCCAAAATCTGTGAGATCATGACCTGAGCCCAAGTTGAAAGCTTACCAGGCAGCACCACCCAGGTGCCCAGAGGGCAAATTATTTAAAAGAAATAGCTTGTCTCCAATTCCTGTATGTTTTTTAATGTTTACTTCTGAGAGGGATGGGGAGGGACAAAGAGAGGGAGACAGCATCTGAAGCAGGATGTACGCTGAGAGCAGAGAGCCAGATGTGGAGCTCAAACCCACGGAACCATGAGACCATGACCTGAGCTGAATTCGGATGCTTAACCAACTGAAGCCACTCAGACACCCCTAATTTCTTAACAATTTGGGACATACTTCTTACCACCTGGCTGACCAGATACAGCATAGGTAGAGAAAAGAGTAACGAAGTAAATAAAGTTCTTTTCTCATAGTCATAATTCAAAAATTAAAAAAAAATAACAACCACCACCAAAGGGAAAATTTAAACTGAATAGATAAATTTGAAACTTAAGAACTGGGCTATTATGAAATCAGATAAAAGTGAAGCCATATTTAAACAGAAGATGATAATAATATTTACACCGAACAAATTTTCAAGTGTATCACCTTTCCTGATACCTCTTATCCCTTGTCTGGCTCCTCATAAATTATACTTTTTTAGCGACTACCTGACAATAAAACCTATCTGCACCACTGCTTTGGGGAAATGAAATCCATAGATTACACTTTGAAATTTTTGAAAGTTGATATTTTTTAGTAATGATTTTGAAATCCCAATGCTAGTGAAAATCTCTAATGCCTGTGCATTGTTGAGATGATATAAAATTCATTCTGCAGTTACCCTAAAGACCGAAGAGCCTGACCATGTACATGCCATATTTTTTTACCTAAAAATTTTCATGTGCCTTTTCTGATTCCAGTGGGGGGTTGGGGAGAGCTGTTGTTATTTTCTGTATTTAAACTTCCATTATTTTGGTCACGTCTTGTCACATCTGACTGGTTCCATGTCTTCCACCCGTGTATTACCAGATCGCCATCGCTCTGCTGCCTTGCTCCTAAAACCGCCTTGAGTTTAGATCTCCCAGGCAGATCTAATATCCTCATGCAAGCCTCCCTTGAAAGATTATGGCAAATATCACTTGTGGCAGTTTTTGTTTCCTCTAGCATTCACCACCCTCCCACACTTTTCCTCCCTACTTCACATTTCTCTTTTTAATTTACTTTGTTTTGTTTTGTTCCCCCACTGATTTTCAATCTCCCCTTCTGTTCTATACCCTCCGGCCTGCTCTCTCCGTACCTGATTTCCCTGCTGCCTATTCCACTATGAATTGAGAGTGGTACAGTATGACTTTGAAACCTGGCAGCACAAGTGATTTGGGGCTAAAATGCCAAAGTAAAAAATTCCAGACACAACTAAAATTTAGTATTTACTAATACTAATTTAATATAAAATCCGTGGCTTGTGATTTCAACTTATGATTTCTATTAAATAGAAAATGATTCTCTCTATAGTTGTGTATAAATATATATATGTATGATATGCATATATACAAGTTGTGTGTGTGTATATATTCACATGGAAATTCAGTTTGTACACATACGGAATTGTAAATGGAGATGCACAAAGAATTTTCATATCTTCCAAGTGGCAGAAGTAATCTAAGGAGCAATACGACAGCTAAAGAGCTGTGCTGAAGAAGTAGTTCATTCTCCTAGAGTAGTCCCAATATTGATTTAGAGATTGTTCCTAAATCATCTTACAGTGTACTGAGAAAAGCTATTCGTAGTGGTTGAAATAGCAAATGCTGAGGTATTTAGATTCTCCTAACAGCCAAATTTTGGCCTTGAATCAAAACAAAAATGAATTCTAATGGCACAAAGATAGAACTAATTAGAGCTAAGAATCCAAAAATATGATGTATTAATAGATGTTCATTGAATTAAATTTCATCTTCAGCTTGACTAAGTAAAGTGAAAACAGAAATCATTCAGTATAAGGAACTTTAGCTTCTATTTAGTGGACATATGATTAATTTTAATTGTTTATTATGTTATTATTTCTTATTAAAATATTATGTTTTGAAGACTCTTAGCTATAGAGAACAAAGTGATGGCTACCAAAGGGGAGGTGAGTGAGGGATGGATTAAATGGGTAATTGGGATTAAGGAATGCACTTGAGATAAGTACCTGGTGCTGTATGGAAGTGTTGAATCATTCAATACTGGACACATGGAACTCATATTACACCGTAGGTTAGCTAACTGAAACGTAAATAAAACCTTTAAAGAACAAAAACATAGTATGTTCTGACATAAATTTTAATTAGCCATCTCTGCTTTTAGAGTGTAAATTCATCAGATCATAATAATTTTTATTTTGGCAAAACAAACAACAGACTTTCTCACAACATGGGGAATTTGAAAAATTTCATAAAATATTTCAAAATCTCAAAAGTTTGATAAAAACATGGCTTTCAAACACAGTTTATAATTTTTATCCAAAATATAATCTATATATGATTATCTGAGTGTTCACAAAGTTATTTACTGAGACAAGTCAACCATCAGGAAAAAGAGATAGAGTTTAGAAACCTCGTTAATCCATTTATATTAAAAGTAGCCAGTTATTTGGTTATACAGAATTAATACTGGTGACACAGTTGACTTCAATGAAAAAACTGAGATTATACTGACTTTTTAGAAACATAAAGGAAAATGTTCTTGGTTTTTATATGTTCCAGTCTTAATGTGGATGTAAACAGAGAGAGAACACTGCAAAATTAAACAGGGAACCAAAATTTAGCTAGGTTTCATAATGTATCTGCACTGCTGCATACTGATTAGCAGTGTAGTGTAGTGTAGTGTAGTGTAGTGTAGTGTAGTGTAGTTTGGTGCAGGGAGACAACTGGCTGTATTTGATTCCATCCAGGCCATGGGATTTTGGCCAGGACATCTAAACTCTCCAATATCATTTTCCTCATTTGCAAAATAAAAATAAAAATGATAATGGTGATCATTACATAAATATTCATATGAATGAGTTAATTCACACAAAGTGCTTGGAACAGACTTAAGAGGGAATGTGGCTAAAATCCAAAAAGTGTAAGCTTGGCCTATATCAAAATATTAATTTAACTATAAAATCCCTGCTTATGATTTCAACTCTAGCATACTTTTCACTTTGCTCTACAAGATATGATATGAATCTTTTGGATAAGTTCTCCATATATACACACACATATTCATAGATTTCAAGTATACATAAAACTGGATCCTATATATACCGATAAAACTAGATAATAGGGGCACCTGCGTGGCTTAGTTGGTTAAGGTTCCAACTCTTGGTTTCAGTTCAGGTCATGACCTCACGATTCTTTGTTTTAATCTCTGCACCATGTGCTAGTGGGTAGCCTGCTTGGGATTCTGTCTTTTTCCCCTCTCTCTTTGCCCCTACTCCACTCCCTCACTCTCTTTTTATCTCTCTCTCTCAAAATAAATAAACTTCAAAGAGACCGGATAGAGGCACCTGATGGCTCACTCAGTTAAGTGTCTGACTCTTGGTCTCCGCTCAGGTCATGATCTTGCAGTTCTTGCAGTTCGTGGGCAGAAGCTCTGCATCAGGCTGTGTAGTTGGCAGCCCAGAGCCTGCTTGGGATTCTCTCTCTCTCCCCGCCCCTCTCTCTGCTCCTTCTCTAGTCACTGTCTCTCACAAGATAAACAAATAAAAATGTAAAGAATAACTGGATAATATGTACATATAAACAAGGACAAATATATGTGTTTATGAGGATATTGAAATATATATAGCTGATGCTAGGACTTCCAACACTATGTTAAACAACACTCCATACACTCAAAATGAATAAGCCAGGAAAGAAATGGGCAGAAGACCTGAATAGACACTTCTCCAATGGGGACATCCAGATGGCCTACAGGCACATGAAAAGATGGTCAGCGTCACTCATCATCAGGGAAACACAAATCAAAACCACACTGAGATACCACCTCACGCCAGTCAGAGTGGCTAAAATGAACAAATCAGGAGACTATAGATGCTGGCGAGGGTGTGGAGAAATGGGCACCCTCCTGCACTGTTGGTGGGAATGTAAACTGGTGCAGCTGCTCTGGAAAACAGTGTGGAGGCTCCTCAAAAAACTATCGCTAGAACTCCCCTATAACCCAGCAATAGCACTGCTAGGGATTTACCCAAAGGATACAGAAGTGCTGATGCATAGGAGCACATGTACCCCAATGTTCATAGCAGCAATGTCAACAATAGCCAAATCATGGAAAGAGCTTAAATGTTCATCACCTGAAGAGTGGATCAAGAAGATGTGGTGTATATATACAATGGAGTAATCCCATGGCAATGAGGAAGAATGAAATCTGGCCATTTGTAGCAATGTGGATGGACCTCAAGGGTGTCATGCTAAGCGAAATAAGTCAGGCGGAGGAGGATAGATACCATATGTTTGCACACATAGGTCTAACAGGAGAAACCTAACAGAGGACCATAGGGAGAGGAAGGGGGATAGAGAGCTGGGGAGAGTGAGGGACAAAAATCATGAGAGCCTACTGAATACTGAAAATGAACCATGGCCTGAAGGAGAAGGGGGAGGGAAGGAAGAGGGTGATGGTCATGGTGGGGGGCACTTGTGGGGAGAAGCACTGGGTGATATATGGAAACCAATTTGAAAATAAACTATTAAAAAATACACTTAGTACTACAAAAAAGAAATATATATAATGTTTAAAGGAATATAAATATTCAATTATATATAAATATGTACATATATACATTACAGAAAATATGAATGGTTTATCCAAAGAATTTCATGAAGAAACTGCTTTCAAAAAACTTGGTTTTATTCTTAAATTATCTTTTAAATTTGGGATAAAATATTTAAAGTCTTCAGATTGAAACCTAATTTGAAATATGAGAGATTGAAGTAGGGAAAATCTGTGGTAAAATTCAATCCTGTCAAAACTGATGACTGTCGGGGAACCTGAGTGGCTCAGTCAGTTAAGCGTCTAACTTCAGCTCAGGTCATGATCTCATGGTTCGTAGGTTTGAGCCCTGCATCAGGCTCTGTCCTGACAGCTCAGAGCCTGGAGCCTGTCTTCAGATTCTGTGTCTCCCTCTCTCTCTGACCCTCCCCTGCTCATGCTCTCTCTCTCCCTCTCTCTATCCGTCTAAAATAAATAAAAACAGTAAAAAAAAAAAAAAAACACAAACCAAAACTGACAACTGTCTGAAAAGTTGTATATATGTATGCATATATATGTGTACATATATATGCACACACACATGCATGTATTAATATATATGCACTCACATATATATTTGCATGTATACAAAGTTATGTGTATATTAGTTTCTTAAATTTACAAAAATCTAGTATTCTTTAAAACATGTACTATTATATTAAGAAATTTAACATCTCTTCTTAATAGTTGCTGCAATAATCAGAAAAATATAATCAGTGAGGTTATGGAATATCTGAACAACTCTATCAACCAACTGGTCTAATTGATATCAATAGAACACCATATGCAGACATTTGGAACATTAATCAAGATAGAAAAGATAGACTAGATGCTAGGTCATAAAATAAATCTCAATACACTTCAAAAGATTGTAAAGTAATATGGAATACATTATAAGATGAGTATTATACATCTCTTTCAAAATTTTACTACACATTCTTAGAGATGGATCATTTTTTGTAGTTGTGAGTAAAAGTGGAGTGTAAATTAAAGCAATAAATCAAAATCTCATAAAACATTTATTAAAACATTGAACTACTCAAATTATTTAAGTGAATAAATGGCTTTATTTTTGCCAAGGTAACTTTTTATTTTATTCAGTTTCCACAAACCTAAACACATTGAATGGTTTTTTGAGTAATAATAATCATATATTTCATTCATGGTAATCTTGGGAAAGTATTTAAATATTTTTATAATAAGAGACTGTACAGTTTCATTAAATTTAACACTACGAGTAGTAGTCTTGAAGACTGTTTCCACTTTCAACTTAATGTTTACAAATGTACTTTATGGTACCTCTTGGAACAATTTTTATCTTCGCTATAAATTATCTTAGCTATAAATTATATAAAATTTCTATGTATTAACCATACTGCACGGGGTTATGCTTCCAGTAAATAGCAACTAATTTTTGGAACTAACTTCCTTCCTGATAGTTATCATTAAAGAAATTATAGATTAAGCAGCCATAAATTCTTAAAATTAGGGGTGGATGATTTTGACAAGGTGGAAAAAAATTTTGAAGATGGATAGTGAATATGTCTTTAAAATCTGATAATTTAGTATTATTCCAAAAGTGATGTTTCTAAGAAAAAGTTCATATTCCACTGGAGAACTTTTCAAAATTAATTTGTTTAGATTCATTAATTATATTTTCTGTCTTCAACAATTTTATAGCAGATGACAGAATACAATTATCTAAGCTTATAGAAAATAAACATAATTTGATTTAATTGTTAATTATTTTTGTTTATTCATTGTACTAATCTGCTATTTTGTACATTAAAATTCAACTGTGATTTTAATATAATTTTTCTGAGGACATATTTGTGTGGTTTTTGTTCACTGTGCTATTTATATTAATCAGGAATTGATTAGAAAAGATCACCTTGAACCTTACCAAGGTGAGTGCATAGCTTCATTATCTTATTATATGGAGACATCCTCCTTTAGGGAAAAATAACAAATCATGTTCAGTTACATCATGAAATGAAATCAGAAGTTGTTTTTCATCACACAGATTTTTTCTTGAGAATTTACCTTGAGTATGTCTGTTTATGTATAAATTATTTATTTATATTTATATATCTCTATACAATTCTAAACTTTTAGTTTAAAAAGGTGTCATTAGGGGTAGATTATAGCCAGGATAGTCTCTGATAAGGAAAATGTCCACCACTTAGCAAGTGCACATATGAAGAAATACTTGAACTTCAGACAGTAGACCAATGACTTGAACAATGTCCTCAGCTTTGAAACAGGCCCATGGCTCTTAAGGTGTCTAATTTGAAGCCCACAGTATTATGTGTATTTGAATATGACTGTATAGGCAAAATAGGAAAAAAAGAAATATGGTAGATTCTTTAATTTTTTATTCAGCTTTTAGTTGAGATATGTAATTTTATATTTCTGTCTAAATGATTATTTACTAGTCTGTATATTACGGTAATTAAAATTAATGTATGTTTCTTAGGTTTCACTACAAAAGATTTCTGTTCAAAAAATGGTGACTTCACTGTAATAATTGTTTTTTCTCCTCTTTAAATAATGTTTTAAGGTAATAGAAAGAGAAATAGGTATCTTGTGATTTGCAGTTAACCATCTCTACTATCTTGATAGTTGTTTTTTTTTTTAATGTTACTTATTTTGGGGGGAGAAAGAGACAGAACGTGAGTGGAGAGAGAGGCAGAGGGAGAGGGAGACAGAGAATCTGAAAAAGGCTCCAGGCTCTGAGCTGTCAGCACAGAGTCCTACACAAGGCTCAAACTCCCTAACTGAGAGATCATGACCTGGACGCTTAACCAACTGAGCCACCCAGGTCCCCCTATCTGAATGGTTTTGAGCTAAAATAAAAGGGAAAGACATAATTCTCTTTGGTTACTGAAATGGCAGCAATTATGTTTGCATATCAAAAATGTATACATGTGCATAAATATTTTTTAAGGAGAGTTGAAATCCTAAAATAGTGTTCAGATGAGATTACAGAAACATAAAAGATCAACTAATACTGTGATTTATTTATACTTGTTGAATGAGATATGCCATTTTCTATGGGTTATCTTTGGGCTATAGCTGTACATTTACATTTCTGCTTCATAAACAGATTCTAGAAACATTATGGTTCCATTATATCCATTTTTATATTCACTACCACCCTTATTTTTAGATTTCAATTCAGTACGCAATTATTTGGCTAAATCTGTTGCATAGAAACACTCCAGAGAATAATGATCAAAGAGCCGTATTGACTTGGTTGCTAAAGTAAGTTTATAGTTTTCTAGTGTACAATCCTTAAGAAGGGGAAAGAAAATGACCAGTGAAAAAAGAACACCTAAAGAATAGGGAATAGAGTAGAAATGCTGAAAATATTCGGCTCACATTTTATCTTGTCCCAAAGCACTAGAGGTTATGAAATTCATGGTGTTTTATTAGCAAGCTGTAGTTTTACAAGGAGCATGTTCCAGAAGGCATTAGCAGAGCTCATTTACTTGAAACTATTTTGTATAGATCACCAATATTTCAAGGGAGCTAGAAGTAAAAATAGAAACACATAGCCACTGATAGATGCTGAGTAATTAACAGTCAAAACAAAGGTACACAATGAGGTGCTTGAAGAATTGAGAAGTAATATTTGGATATAAAATATCGACCATAACAGTGGATGCCAGCATGGGGTAGAAAAAGTAAATTAAAATTTGGCAGAACCAAAGGACTCAAACGATGGCTTTGAATAGAACCATTGTCTTAGCAATTCCTGGCCATTGATTTCACCAATATGTGAGCAATTTTTAAGATTTTTTTTGTAGCTGATTTCCACAAAAACAATCATCTCATCTTTGCTTTAATATTCTAGGGCATTTAAAAAATTAAGATATATTTACATACAGTAAATTGTACACTTTGAGTAATCCGGATCTGTGCACTGTATTAAATTCACAGTGTTAGATAAATACAATCAACTGAAATTTACATCACCCCCGTCCCATATTTGCCCTGTTTCCTTTTGTAGTCAGAGGATGATAAAGATTCACAACAATGCAGAAAAAACACCATTTTTGGTGTTCCAATTAGTCTCAGTGAAACACTTGCTATGTTAAAACAAATGGATGGATAATTAAATTGTCTCCGAATGATTTTTCCTGACTTGTGTTTTCTCATACTTTTTAAACTAATTTTCTTCAACTTCTTTATAAGTTTGGCAGAGCTAAATTGTGCCATGCATAATATATTTTTAAAAGATTAGAGAGAGAAATAATTTTAAAATATTTCAAAACAAAGTGTTATAAGTAAAATGTTATAATGGATTTTGCATTTGAATCTTATTGAAGATACATAATCCATAATCCATACACACATATATGAAACACATACTTTTCATTGATGTAACTGTAGAAAGTCAATTTAACATTTATTGAAATCCTGTGAATTAATACATTCTGTAAGTAATATTGAATTTAATATTTGCCTATTTGCTTCATAGTTAGAAGTTACACATATTGCCCACTTCTATATATGTCTGTGAGTCAAAACAAATAAATAACACCTACATATGATGCTGTTTGTATTGACAGAATAAATATGAATGTTCTCTGGTCATGACTGTAATAATTGTTTTCACTTGCCTAAATCTATTGTAAATATACAAAGTTGTGCCTGGTTTATTGAAATGACCATTCTAAGTAGACTACTACTAAAACAACTAACGTTTTATTCAATCCTAGTCATTTTAAATGCTTTACATGTATCATCTCATTCAGTCACCACTGCAATTCTATGTAATAAGGACTGTTATTATGCCAATTTTATAAATTAGAATCTGAGGCAGAGAGTGTGTAAATAATTTGTCCACGGTATGTAGTTAATAAATAGTACAACTTAATTTGATTGCAGATTCATTCCGGAGCCCACACTCTTCACTGCTATGCTTGAGACACTCCTGTGAAAAATTGAAAAGACTTTAAAATTTATTTCAGTAAATAAGATAAAAGTTTCTACCTTGTTAAGGCTGTATCCATGCTTATCTCTAATGCACTCACCATTTTTAAAATATCACAGGATATACTGATTTTCAACCATTTTATGTACATTGTCTCTAGCATTTTTTTTAATAACTTGTTTAAAACAAACACAGTTAAGCTTGCATAAAATGGAACTTAAAGTATAAACCATTATCTGGGTTGACTAATATATTATCCCTTGACAATTGTTAATTATATTTGAGTAAACATAGTTTTGATATCATTGCCAAAGAAAAGCACTTTGCCATGTTTTTTTGCAGTAGTCAATACTATTTAAATTGACAATTAATACTTTTATACAACAAAGATGAACTGTTTCATATTAGTATTTTTATCTATGTTAACAAGTTATTTTTTATTTTTGTTCAAATAAAATCATTTTTTAGACATTCTTCAAGGAGACTAAACAATGACAATGACAAATATGTCTAATAGTAAATTGCATCAAACATTTCCTTCCAGTTTACAAATGGCATTCCAATATTAAGTAAGATGTGAATAATATTTTTTAAATCAAAATTATGAAAATTTTGAAAAAGTCGAGCAAAAAATATGAAAGGTGACATTCACTTTAACACAACTGAGAGTGTAGCAAAATGTGTTCTTTTCCAAATTCATGAAGTAAAATTATAACATTCATTTTGTTCATTGAACAAATTTTATTATCAATTCTGTATAATTATGTGTTATTCTGAATATATTATCATCATTTCATCTGAGTGAATAAGACAAACCTTTTTATGATGTAATTATGGAAATTATTGTTACTGATAGTAACTATTCTTTAATTATTTAAGGAATGAGACCAATGAAGATAATAGAACACTTAGATTATCTCATTTGGTGCAATGAAATTAAGCCGTGTATGATAATGTCTTTAATATACTGCAGTAGCTGAGGAGTAGCAGAAAATGCCTCCACAAAATATACCACTTTGGCATATTGATTATTTTGAATTAAGGTTACTTGAGAAACAGCCAGTGCCAGAACGAAACTCTGACTTCCCTCTGTCCCCCTGAAAGAAGGAAATCAATTTCCCATGAAAATACTCTCCCTATACCAGGAGGGTAGAAGGCATATTGACAGGAATAGGAAATTTAGGGCCGAGAACAAATATTCCTCACTAATTTATTACTGGAAGCCCTGTTCTGAGGAATAGTAATTCACGATAGCTGTGTTTCAGGTTGGTGGAGGAAAGCTTTATTCATTACAAAGAAAAGGGACTATAAGGAGTAGAGAGAAGAATTAAGAAAGGTTATTACATCCAATCAGGGACTCACAATAGCCAACCTTCTGGCTAGGGAATTCGCCCGGTGAACAGCCTGGTTGGACTCCCGGATTGAGGGTCCTCGGCTGAGCTTCCTGCCCTCAGGTGAGACTTCCAGCTAGCTGTTCCTGCGGGAGCAATGTCTGTAACACCCGTGTGTGACCTATGGCTCTTAACTAAGTTTGCTCAAGTGCATTCCCGAGCAAGCCGGGTTTTCTCTGTTTCTCTTATTGGATCTCACAATCTTGGGACTCTGGGCCTCTGCATATTTCTCTTCCCTCCTGATCCATTCCAGGGGCCCAGCCTGGTCTGGCTCACAGAGGTGAGATAAATTAATTCGTTTTGACGTCAGGAACAGAAGGGCCAATTCTGGATCACAGGCCAGATACGGAGCACAAGCAACTAAGGCCCCCTGACAGTGTATGGGGGGCTCCAGGCACAAATGCATGACAAATCACACCAGCAGTCTCCCTAGGAGCAAGCCCAAACTTCTTTGTCCTGGCAATTCTCCACTGTTTCTTAGTCTAAATGCTATTAAAGCTTCCTGCTTTAG
>NC_043704.1:33877507-33879090 GCF_006229205.1 Suricata suricatta | reverse complement strand
TGCTAAACTCTGGTGAGCATTGTTTGGATTGGGGTCCCCTCACATGTTTTGAATATCTGTTATTATGAAGGATGGCTCAATCCTGATTAGAAACTAGTATCATTTTTGTCAACATCCACTGAGTTGACAAAAGAGACAAGCAGATAGTGCAGGCACTCAGATACACCCAAGTAAAGTTTTGATTCAGAGCAGAGCAATGTACAAAACCAGGAGGCACAATAGAATCCATGATGTGAAGGTGACAGTGACAGCGGTGACTGAAGTTTTGCACTGAGCTCTGGTGTCAGTGGGTTTTAGGCAACCTGAACACATGCCTGAGCAATGACATCAGGGTCATATCTGTCAAGCAACATGACCTCTGTCCTCAGGGACAGTCTTGAATTGTCTAATATTTTCTTTTTTTTTTAATGTTTATTTACTTTTAAGAGAGAGAGAGAGAGAAGGAGAGAGGGAGAGAGCTGGGAAGGGACAGAGAGAGAGAGGAGGACACAGAATCTGAAAGAGGTTCCAGGCTCTGAGCTGTCAGCACAGAGCTTGATGTGGGGGTTGAACCACAAACCATGAGCCAACCGGCTGAGTCACCCAGGAACTCCACCTAATATTTTCTTAAAATCTTTCTTCCTAAAGGTAGGGTGGAATTTGTTTTAGGCATGTAAAAATCCTGCCTGAAACAATGTCTTTACTTATAGTATTTGTGTGAGAGCAGTAGTAAGCCTAGCATCATAGTTATAAGCTAACAAATTATTTTATACATGATTCCTCTTATACATGTAATTATATTAGCACTATTTATAAATAATTTCTATATATTGGGAAAGGAAATATGATAAAGAATTTGATCCATCTCAGTAGAAATATTGTGTTTAGCCAATCACTAAACATCTTATCTACCTGTAATTCCATATAACTACCATCAGTAATGGCAAATTATTTCACTCAGATTAGAAATAGGAAGTGAACTAGTAGGCAACCAACAGAATGGGAAAAGATAGTTGCAAATGACATATCAGATAAAGGGCTAGTATCCAAAATCTACAGGAACTCACCAAACTCCACACCCAAAAAACAACTAACCCAGAGAAGAAATGGGCAGGAGACATAAACAGACACTTCTCCAAAGAGGACATCCAGATCACCTATAGGCACATGAAAGGATGCTCAACATCACTCACCATCAGGGAAACACAAGTCAAAACCACACTGAGATACCACCTCACGCCAGTCAGAGTGGCTAAAATGAACAAATCAAGAGACTATAGATGCTGGCGAGGGTGTGGAGACGGGCATCCTCCTGCACTGTTGGTGGGAATGTAAACTGGTGCAGCCGCTCTGGAAAACAGTGTGGAGGTTCCTCAAAAAACTGTCCATAGAACTCCCTTATGACCCAGCACTGCTAGGGATTTACCCAAGGGATACAGAAGTGCTGATGCATAGGGGCACACATACCCTAATGTTCATAGCAGCATTGTCAACAATAGCCAAATCATGGAAAGAGCCTAAATGTCCATCACCTGATGAATGGATCAAGAAGATGTGGTATATATACACAATGGAGTACTACATGGCAATGAAAAAGAATGAAA
>NC_043704.1:33874474-33877407 GCF_006229205.1 Suricata suricatta | reverse complement strand
CATTTGTAGACATTCTTATTTTGAACTAAAATGCCCATCACTCATCAGATTTTTGAAGTGTTTAAAACTTTAAGAACTATGCAATTCAAACTAAGTGTTCAAAATGATTTTGATATTTTTGTAACTGTTGTCTAAATTTGTTGTTTTTATTCAAAATTACTTAATAGCTTTCAAAACATTCAAAACATGAAGCACCAATAATATTCATTTTTTAAAGTCCTCAGCAAATTTTCGTTATTGAAAATACACATCGAAGACAGAAAAATACACTTTTCCCAACAAAATGAGAGGGAAAAATGAAAAAAAAAATTTAAATAATGCCCAAGATTAATTTGGGCATTATTTATTAGAAACAATATAATAGTCTGTAATAATATCTCAAAAGCCTAGACTTTTGAGAATGATCAGATAGTCCTACAATGGGAACAGAATTAGGTTGAGAAGAGCTGCAATTTTGCAAAATCTAAGTTTGGCCAAATATTTAAGAATAATAACCTTTGTTTAATGAAGTATTTTTCAAAGTAAGATATTTTGAATGGAGAAAAAAAGTGTTGTGAAACTTTGGAGGCTGAAATCAATATACATTTTGATGTAACCCACCAAGATCGAACTCACTCAGGCAACAGAGAGTTTTAGAGATCTTTATTACAGATTATTTTAGTTCAGCCAAAGGGCTCCTCCAGGGTGATGAAAGTACCCAGGAAGTGCGCCCAGCTGGATCATGGGGGTTTTAAGGGTTTTGCGAGCACATCATTTATTAGTCTGCCAATTACAGGTTATAGCACCTTATAGTAACCGGTAGTATCTTTACACATACATATTACTTTTGGCAGGAACCTATCAGTTTTAGAGTTCTTTGTCTCCGATGAGGTGTGAAATGACCAATTGCAGAACAAGGGGAGGGGGGAGCAAGGGATTTTATAGAAGCAAGAACTTTTGCAATAAAAGGGGAGTGGTTTCCTGATGCAGAGTCCTGGGAAACAAATTTAGCAAGCAAGCAAGCATGTACAGAAGCAGATTGTGAAGATAATGTGTTAGTCTTGTTTGTTCAAGACTCAAGGTTACAAAGTTGTTACATTTCTTTTCCCCCTTCTGCTAGTTTCTTGTTATTGCTAGGGTTCACAAACAGTGGAAAATTTTATGTTGCCTCATCTCCCACTGTCCATTTTCCTAGTTCCCTGGTAAGGATGGTCTCTAACAATTTTGATAGAGAATAAAGTTCTATCCCAAATGACCACCATGTGGGAAAATGTCCTGAATTTACTTCAGCCCTTATGAAAGATAATATTCTCAATTAAAATATTAAAGTCCACAGAGAACCAGTTGAAGTTGTCAAAATTTTAAGCTTATTAAAGGTAGAATATAGCCACTTTTTACTTTGAAGATGATATTTGGTTTCTCTGATAAAAAATAGTACTATCGTTACCAGTATCAGGAAAGGAAGAGGGGCCTAGACATAAAAAGGATAAAAGAGTACCACAAACGACTCTATGAGGGGCGCCTGGGTGGCTCAGTCGATTAAGCCTCCGACTTCAGCTCAGGTCATGATCTCACGATCGTGGGTTCGGACCCCTCGTCGGGCTTTGTGCTGACCGCTAGCTCAGAGCCTGGAGACTGCTTCCAATTCTGTATCTCCCTCTCTCTAACCCTCCCCCTCTCATGGTCTGTCTCTCCCTGTATCAGAAATAAATAAAACATTAAAAAATGACTCTATGAACAAAACTTGATAAAATATATGAAATATGAGTTTCTTTCTGATCACCAGGCAGGCATCTCTGCTCTGTCTGATTAGCTTTATTTATGCTGAAAGGTACAAGGAGCAGAAAGAGCAGTAAATGATTCCCCATAGATAATTTTTTACAATTTTCCAGAACATGGATTCTGCAGAAGTTACAATTCTAATCTTAGTAGTAATGATTGTCTTTTAAAAACTTAGCTACAGGCAGGCACTCATGCTATGATATGGGAAGGGCAGGTATGTTTTAAGACCAAGATATACAAAACTTCAGGTATAGCCCTAAGGAAGCAACCTTTAACCAAGAGGCAAACCATATTGTTTAGTAAAGATCAGTTTTTTTATGAGTAAGGGTCATTAGGCTGTATAGAGCTCTAAGAGAAAGTTTCCAGAAAAAACAGGATCCCCAGGAGACATAATGCCTGCTTTCACAGTCCCAAAGACGATTGATACATTTTATTGCAGTAGTAACTTTTGCAACAGTGTCCATGCCCAGAAAGCAGTCAGTTATTTGATCAACTAGGAGGAAAATTATATGTTGCTTGCATCAGTCGCATTAGGGTGTATCTAGTTTACTCATCTTTTCCCTGACCAGACGCCTCAGCAGGGGGACAAGCTGCTCCTGACACTGATCAGCAAAGCACGCCAATGTTTGGTGCCCAAGCAGAAATAAAAGTTACAAGAAGGTAGATTTTGGTCGCTGTCTGGGGACAAGAGGCCATATAAACTTGCCGTATCCTCACCAGGAATTTTCACTAAACTGGTGAACTGGTGAAGACAACTCCCTACAGTTCTACTCACTTAGTACAGTTCTATATGGGCTACAGTGTTATCAACCATACTCACCATGTGGAATTAACAGATTCTCAGACCTCATTCATCTTATAGCTGAAAAGTTTGTGCCCTTTTACCAACCTCTTTCTTATTTCCCTAACTCCAGCACCCGACAATCACATTTTATTCTTTGTTTCTGTCTTTAACTTTAAAAAGAAAACCATGATACTTAGCAATATTCTTCTTTCCCTGGGAGTCTTTCAACAAATGAAAACTTAGACCTCATATGCAAGAAAAGGAACATGTGCTTTACACCACATTTTATATAATATTAAAACAAAATGGATAATATACTGAATTTTAAAAAGTAAACCTATAAATTAGAAGAGATCATATCAGAAAATCTTTGTGACCTTGGATTGGA
>NC_043704.1:33873333-33874374 GCF_006229205.1 Suricata suricatta | reverse complement strand
TGTGTGTGTGTGTGTGTGTGTGTTGAGAAACAGGAACAATCAGGAAGATACCATACAATTACCAGTCCCTTTCTTTATGTTTGAAATTTCAGGATAACTATAAAATTGTATGATGAGGGGTAAGATGTATTAAAAACTATACTATACCTTTGTAATCTTTAATTTGATATCTCTCTAGATTATTATTGAGAGCAAGTATGGCTAACTTAAGTTAGCATATTCTTTATATTTTATACAACTGTAATGCATTCATGTGCTTTTATAATTAAATATGTTGTAATAACAAGAAAGTAAGCCAAATATATAATCCAATTAGCATTAGTAGAAACGCAGTTTTAGTTTAGAAAAAAGATCATTTAAATACATTCTTATTCAGAGTTATGGAAATTCAAGTTTGGTTAATACTGTAAAATATGTCAGCTTAATTTCTTCTCAATTTTAATGAAATTACACTCTTTTTAAAGACACCAGGATTTGGGGTTATCAGCTTTGAAGCCATATGGACAAAGTAGTTTTCAAATATATAAATTAAATGTAAGAGACTGTAGTTCCATTCTGTTAACTGTAGGCATTCAGATTAATAAAACATTTCTTCTATCTATTATGCATATTTCTATGAGTATTAAATAACCAGAATATTATTAAAAACAGAAATTCATGATCAGATAAGAACCATAAAACTGTAATGAAAATAAATGGTAACTTACCACTGCTCCACTAATGGAAACAGAAATTAAGCAAACTTGAAATGCTAAGCTGGCATAAAAGCCCTTCAATTCTACTACCCAGCTTGCCAATAAAACGAGATTTAGAAGGAAAGAAAGGCAAACTGCTCTTTCCCCAATATATGCCTCCCTCATCAACATATCACGTTGTATGTCTGGAATTTTCAAACAAACAAACAAAAAGAACAATAAGAACTGATATAATGTACTTTCTAAAGTATGATGTAAACCCAATTCTTCAGACATATAATTTTGATAATAAGAAGTTTATTCGAGTCATTGATATATTAATTTATCTCTTGTTCAAGAGAAGAAA
>NC_043704.1:33866305-33873233 GCF_006229205.1 Suricata suricatta | reverse complement strand
CATTGCTCTGCTCTGAATCAAAACTTTACTTGGGTGTATCTGAGTGCCTGCACTATCTGCTTGTCTCTTTTGTCAACTCAGTGGATGTTGACAAAAATGATACTAGTTTCTAATCAGGATTGAGCCATCCTTCATAATAACAGATATTCAAAACATGTGAGGGGACCCCAATCCAAACAATGCTCACCAGAGTTTAGCATCCCCTCATACCCTTCTTCCTTGTTAATTTTCTAAACAGTAGTAAGAACCAGATCAACAACCACAACAAAAGATGTCTCTCCCTGACATATTACAAAATCTCTTATAAATATAAAAATAAAATATCTGAATTTTTCTAGACCATCACATTGAACATGACTTCAAGAGTGTGCTCTAGTCACATTTTCTTTTATGTGGTAACATTTACATATAATCAGGGCACCTGGGTGGTTCAGTCGGTTAAGTGTCCAACTTTGGCTCAGGCCATGATCTCACAGTTTATGAGCTCAAGCCCCATGTTGGGCTCTGTGCTGACAGATCAGAGCCTGGAGCCTGCTTGGGATTCTGAGTCTCCCTCTCTTTCTGCCCTCCCCCTGCTCATATTCTGTCTCTCTCTCTCTCTCTCTCAGAAATAAACATTAAACATTAAAAAATTTTTAAAACATTTACATACAATAAAATATGAAATATCCCATGTAAATTTATGTAATGCAGTGGTCTTGATCACTCACTCTTCAAAAGTCCGGCAACATAAACGCTTCGGATATTCTGATTCAAAACCAAGTTTTAGCTTTTATTTCTCTAAATTTCTGAGGTATATCCATTTTTCCTCTCCTTCCACCTTCATTCTACCTTTATATTATTCTATATGCAAATTTTAAAATGTATACCACAAAAGCATCTAAAATAACTACAGAAAGAGAATGAGGGACAGGAAAATTATTTAAGATTTGTATATAAATATATGATACTGCAAGGAAAGTATATGAGTAGATTATTTAGTCCTTAGCTGTATCACTGATCCCAAGAGTGTAATTGGTCTCCATGCTTTCTTCCTCCACTATCCTGTCTACATTCCCTCTCTGAACAACCTGCACTTTAGCTGATTGAAGTTTGTTATTTAATAGTGCTATCCAAACCTTCGTTCCTGAAGGATGTAAATTCATGCCGATTCTTCCCATAGGGGTATATAAACCCTTTCATTATTTAGTTCCAAGTATACATTCTCCTCCTTCCTTATCTAGCATCATATTTGACTTTACAAGAGGTATAAATACCTAATTCAACACTGGGACTGCTCGGTTTACCAATTTAAACAGTGGTATCAGAAACCCAAAATGGAAGATATTTCAGCTTTTAGTTCAGTGGGGCCATTCTTGCATATCTGCCAAGAACTTTTGATACATTGCCATCTTAGGTACTAATGAAGCCTAAACTAGAGGTAGGCAAACTTTCTGTAAAGGAGCAGATAGTAAATATTGGTAGGCCATATGGTATCTTTTACAACTACTCAGATCTACTGTTATTGCACAAATGCAGCCATAGACAACATATAGACAAACAGATTTGGTTATGTTCCAATAAATTTACAAAAGCAGGTGGGGGACCAAGTTTGGCTCACAGGCAATAGATCAAAGACTCCTCCTTCTCTAAACTATCAAAACTTAAGTCATGGAAACAGGAAAAAAATACATGTGGATATAAAATGTTAAACTTTGTAGTTAAAAAATGCTACTTCCTCTTCCACATTCTTAGTTCCCAAACCTGTGTATTTTGGCTCTATATAAGACATGACAATGCATCTGTTTCCAATTCAAAACATATAACACATTCAGTAAGACACAAATCCAACTTTGCAAGCTGGCATCTGAGACCTCGCTCAGTAAAGGTTTGAAAAGATCCT
The DNA here is from genome assembly GCF_006229205.1 of Suricata suricatta. Lineage (NCBI taxonomy): Eukaryota > Metazoa > Chordata > Mammalia > Carnivora > Herpestidae > Suricata > Suricata suricatta. The sequence continues at coordinate 33,871,351 of NC_043704.1, read as the reverse complement.
ATTATTCTTATGAATGAGTTAGATAAGAATACCAAAAATGTTATTAGGTTCAGTTGCCTTAATTAATTAATTAATTGCCTTAATCTTTTTTGCTGTACATGGTCAGAAGCAATGTTGTATAGGAGTAATGATGATAAGGGTATTTGGTAACATCACAGATAGTTTTACTGACAGAGATATCTACTCAAGTAAGTCAAATAAAACCCAGAATATAATTTATTTTGTAAGTTTGTTTATTTATTTTGTGAGAGACAGATAGGGTAAGTGAGCGGACTGGGGTGCTGAAAGAGTGGGAGAGAGGGAATCCCAAGCAGACTCAGTGCTGTCAGCATGGAGCTTGATATGGGGCATGAACCCACGAGCCTTGAGATCATGTCCTGAACTGAAATCAAAAGCCAGACACTTACTGACTGAGCCACCAAGTTGCCACAAGAACATAATTTAAAAAACAAACAAACAAAAAATGCTTCCCTTCAGGATATTACAGTATGCTAAATCTGTCACCCAGTGGTTGGCTGGTCCCCATGAATATGGTAACCTTATAGAGGCTGAGTGTTGAACTTCCTGGCAGACTGGGGACTTTAGCATTGACAGAACAAGATCAACTTCAGTGAAGGGAAGTCTCTATTATTGATATTAGGTGTAATCCCAAAATCTGATGCCATGGCACATGGCCACACTACTTTTGCGCATTTTTGAGCATACCCTGGGATCACTGGGGACTAGAGGCTAAGCTGATCAGTATGATTATTATGATGTATGGTTAGTACCATTTCCCCAATACAGTCACTATGGTAAATAAACACATATCTCTTGGAAAAAATATAAGAAAACATTTATGACACAATCTTCGGTTTTATCAAAGAGTCTTTTCTCAAGTTTCTCTTTAAATTGAAGGGCCTTCTTTCTGTGATCTGATGGCATGGGCTCAAGAATTATATGGGGATCCTTGGTGTATACTTTGAGGTTCAGGCAAATCTATTTTCTGTAAATGTAATTTTTAAAATTATATACATCAAGTTAAGATTTTAGTCACACCTGATATATTTTGGTCCTGATGATTCTGATATATTTTTTACTATGATTAAAGTCTGGGCCCATGGAGAAGCTAAGATGGTGGAGTAGGAGGAGGACCCTAGGCTTGCCTCATCCCTAGAACACAGCCAGATAAATATAAAATCATTCTGAACACCCAAGAAACCAATCTGAAGACTGAAGAACAAACTGCACAATTAGAGGGAGAGAAGAGTCCACATCATGGGAGGTAAGAGGCTCAGAGATGCAACTTGAGGGAGAAACAGATTATGGGTGCTACAGAGCAGAGGCAGCCCTGGTCACAGAGAGAAGTGAGGGACAGAGGAGAGAGGGTGTGGGGGGAGCATACAGGGAACCACACAGGAAACACTTCCCAAAGATACTGACAAGAAAATGAGAGAGGCTGATTTTTTACAACCAGCGCAGCTCCAAGACTGTAGCCTTAGAGGTCTGTGACATGGCTGGTGTAGAACCCTGTGGGTGCTGCAGTGCTCCTGTGGGAAAGGGGGTCAGAGGCCCAAGAGCAGATGGAGCCATCTGAAGATCTCTTATAAGGAGAGACAGTTCCTCCTCTTAGACCACATTTGGAAGAGGTGCCATTATCTCCCTGGAGACAAAAGAGCCAGCTGGTGACATTTTCCTTCCCCACACATCAGCACAGCATAATTTGGCAGGCTAGAAGGGAGTGGCATGGTATCTTCAATGTGCTGAATGGGAAAAATATGTAGCCTAGAAAATTGGAGGTCGAGTAAAGCTATCAATCAGCATGAGAGATAAAGAGTTTCCCAGGCAAAGAAAAACTAAAGGAGTTTGTGACCACTAAAGCATTCCTGCAAAAAATACTAAAAGGGAGTCTTTTAGTGGGAAAGAAAGACCAAAAGTGACAAGGACTAGAAAGGAACAGAGAGAATCTCCCGAAAAACATGACAGAACAAGAAATAAAACGGCACTGGATTCACATCTATCAATAATTACTCTGAATGTAACTGGATTAAATACTCCAATCAAAAGACATAAGATGTCAAGCTTGATTTAAAAAAAAAAAACACACCTATCTATATGTTGCCTACAAGAGGCTAAGTTTTAACCTAAAGACACCTAGGGGCACTTGGGTAACTCAGTCAGTTAAGCATCCAAGTTCAGCTCAAGTCATGATCTCATGGTTCATCAGTTCAAGCCCAACATCGGGCTCTCTGCTGACAGCTCAGAGCCTGGGGCCTGCTTCAGATTCTGTGTTTCCCTCTCTCTCTCTCTCTCTGCCCTTCCCCTGCTCATGCTCTGTCTCTGTCTCTGTCTCAAAAATAAATAAGCACTAAAAAAAAAAAAACCACACACACAAAATACCTAAAGACACCTATAGATTGAAAGTTAGGGGATGAAAAAATACTTACCATGCACTTGGAGGTTAAAAGAAGCCACAATAGCAATACTTACACTAGAAAAAAACTAGATTTCAAACCAAAGACTGTACAAGAGTTGAAGAAAGACATTACATCATAATAATGGTATCTATACAAGATTAAACAATTACAAATATTTATTTCCCCAACTTGAAAACACCCAAAAACATAAAACAATTAATACAAAACAAAGAAACTGATTGATAATAATAAAATAATAGTAGGGGACTTTAACACCCCACTTATAGCAATGGATGGTTAATCTAAGCAGAAAATCAACAAAGAAACAAAGGCTTTGAATGACACACTGGATCAGATGGACTTAACAGATATATTTAGAGCATTTCATCCAAAGCACCAGAATACATACTCTTCTAGAGTACATAGGAAATATTCTCCAACGTAGATCACACACTGGGTCACAAATCAACCTTCAACAAATACAAAAAGATCAAGATGATACCATGCATATTTTTGGATAACAAAGCTATGAAACTTGAAGTCAATTACAACAAAAAATTTGGAAAGACCACTAATACACCTATTTGTTTTTGTAGAGGTTAATGAACATCTTACTAAAGAATGAATGGATCAACCAGAAAATTAAAGAGGAAATTTAAAAATACATGGAAATAAATGAAAATGAAAACACTATGGTCCAAAACATTTAGGATGTAGCAAAAGCATTCGAAAGAGGGAAATATATAGCCATACAGGCCTGTCTCAAGTAGCAAGAAAAATCTCCAATCCACAACCTAATATTACACCTAAAGGAGCTAGAGAAAGAACAATAAATGAAGCCTATAACCAGCAGACAAGAAGCAAAATAATAAAGATTAGAGTAGAAATAAATGAATAGAAACAAACAAACCAGTAGATCAATGAAACTATTAGCTGATTCAAGGACCAAATAAATAAAAGCATGAACGAGAGAGGAGCGATGACACTCAAAACCACAGACATATAAAGAATTGTAAGAAAATTTTATGAAAAATTATATGCCAACAGATTGGGCAATCTGGAAGAAATGTATAAATTCCTAGAAACTATGAAAACTGAAACAGGAAGAAATAGAAATCTGAACAGACCAATAACCTGTAAATATATTAAATCATTAACCAAAAATCTCTCAACAAATAAACGTCCAGGGCTAGATGGCTTCCCAAGGGAATTCTACCAAACATTTAAAGAATGGTTAATACCTAATATTCTGGAACTATTCCAAAAAGCAGAAATGAAAGAAAACTTCCAAACCCATTCTACAAGGCCATTGAAGGTCCTGTATAGCAAAGCAATCTTGAAAGCAAAACAGGAGGCATCACAATTCCAGAGTTCAAGTTCTATTACAAAGCTATAGTGATCAAGACAGTATGGTACTAGCATAAAAAGAGACATGGAGATCAAATGGAACATAACAGCAACAACAACAAAAAACAGCAACCCACAACTATATGGTCAACTAATCTTCAACAAAGCAGAAAGGAATATGCAATGGGAAAAAGACAGATGATATTGAGAAAACTGGACAGCACCATGCAAAAGAGTGAAATTGGGCCATTTTTTTTTATGTCAAACACAAAAATAAATTCAAAGTGGATGAAAGACCTAATGTGAAACAGGAAACTATCAAAACTCTAGAGGAGAAAACAGGCAGTAATGCCTTTGAAATCAGCCATAGCAACTTCTTATTAGATATGTCTCCAGAGGCAAGAGAAACAAAAGAAAAAAAATGTCGAATGTTCATCAAGATAAAAACATTCTGCACAGCAACAGAAACAATCAACAAAACTAAAACACAACCTATGGAGTGAGAGAAGATATTTGCAAATAACATATCTGATAAAGGGTTAGTATCCAAAATCAATGCAAAATTTATCAAACTTAATACTCACAAGAAAAATAATCCGGTTAAAAAATAAACAGAGTACAAAAATAGACATTTTTCCAAAGAAGACATATAGATGGCTAACAGGTACATGAAAAAATGACCAACATCACTCATCATCAGGGAAATACAAATTAAAAATCATGATGAGATACCACCTTCACACCTATCAGAATGAACTAGAATTAACAATGGAAAACAACAGATGTTGGTGAGGATGTGGAGAAAGGGGAATTTCCTTAAACTCTTAGAGGGAATGCAAACTGATGCAGCCAGTCTGGAAAACAGTTTGGAAACAGGTTTCTCAAAAACTTAAAAATAGAGGGGCGCCTGAGTGGCTCACTCGGTTGAGTGTCAGACTTCAGCTCAGGTCATGATCTCGCCGTTTGTGGGTTTGAGCCCCACATTGGGTCCCTCTCTCTCTGCCCCTTGCCTGCTCATATCCTCTCTCTCTCTCTCTCTCTCTCTCTCTCTCTGTCTGTCTCTCTCAATAATACATAAACTTGAAAATAATTTTTAAAAACCTTCGAAATAGAACTTCCCTATGATACAACAATTGCACTACTAGGTATTTACCCAAGGTTAAGAAAATACAGATTTGAAGGCATATATGCACCCTGATTTTTGTAGCAGCATTATCAACAAAAGCCAAATAATTATGGAAAGAGCCCGAATTTCCATTGACAGATAAATGGATAGAGATGGTATATATATTATATATATATA
>NC_043704.1:33772763-33866205 GCF_006229205.1 Suricata suricatta | reverse complement strand
GGAAAAAGTAGAAAAGTTTTATTCCTTCTTTAAACCTTCTTATTTGGATTTGCACCCTGGGCTGCTATAGTTATCTTGCAAACATGAAAGAAGCTAGTCTGAGAGAAAAAATCATGTGCTGAAGATAACAGAAGAGAGTGAGAGAAAAAATGCCAGTCTTGGGGCACGTGGGTGGCTCAGTCAGTTAAGCTTCCAGCTCTTGATATTCAGCTCAGGTCATGATCTCACAGTTCGTGAGGTTGAGCCTCACATTGGGCTTCTCACTGACAGCACGAAGTCTGCCTGCTATTCTCTCTCTGCCTCCTTCTCTGCCTTTCCCTTGCTCATGTGCTCTCAAAATAAAAGAAAAAGAAAAAATATCAGTCTTGACAAAATCTTGGGTCACAAAGAAAACCCTAAAGTCTCCTCTAGATTTCTGTTTCATATAACAGAAATATACTGATTGTTACAATGAGCCTATAAATTCAGAGTACTTTTCTTTATCCTTGTAAAAAAGTATCATGATCTTATAAGATCATCAGTAGAAAGTACTATACCATGATATTTTTGTCTTAACTTGTTATGTGATAAATCTTCAGGTTTACATTTTGTCCACAGTCATGTTTTAAATATGTATAGGACAAAATTAAGGAAAAGAAAAATAAAATTGCCACAAATAAAAATGATTGGAATGATATGTCGGAGAGTATCATTAGATATTAAAATAAATAATATATTATCTTTTATTTTTTAAATAACATACAAAATTATTTATGATATGCAAAAGGTATTTCTGTGTACACTGTCTTCTGTTTTATACATTGAAATACTGAACACATGTATGTCCTGTTGTCATGACTGAATTGTAACCTCAGAGGTATCTGATAGATAGAGACACTATGAATTTAGGGAAACAGGTTTATTAGGACCACAGAAATTCATCATTTATCTTAATCCATGAGAGAAGGTTCATTGGACAAATGTCATATCCTAATTGCCTAACATATCATATTTATCTTAACCTAATTATAAATGCTATGAAACTGTAAAAGTTCTGGGGGACATATCCCAGTTTAAGTGTAGTAATTTTTATTTTTTAACAAACACAGAAAATGTTTGCAGAATTTGTGTTCTCAATCACTTTGGTACAACGGGCCTATTTTTTGTTTTCAATTAAAATTATTATATGCTTGGTAATTTTTGTATACTTTTTCATTTTCTATAATGATGTATTTTTATATTAGTCCACACCTCTCATTATGACACTTAAAGAAAAGTTAGTGATAGAACTAAGAAAGGAACTTAAATACCAAAAAAGGGTATGACTCTTTTGTCTGTATTGTGTTCAAGATTTTTTTTTACATTTGAGAGAGTATATATTTTGAATATATAATTCTATATGTCTTCTAATAATCTGTTTGAAGATAAAATTCTATATGAATTTGCTTTCTAAGGATAGATTTTAAAACATCAGTAAAGAATAAAGGTAGAAACATTTACCAGAAGACTTCAAAAATTAGCAATGAAAATTTATTACTAAGTAACAGAATTTATTTTCTGTATAAAGCTGAAATATGGCCTTTTGAGAAGTAATGAATGGCAGGAGCTATTTACTAAAGATAAATGCAAAATTTCCATGATTTCAATGAGTCATTATCACAAAAGCCTAGACAATTATGAATTATGGGTTAAAGATAAACTAATTAATAGAAGATGCTGAATATATGTGTTTATGCCTACTATTAGAATATTCATTACAAAAAGGTGAAAATTAAGTCCCTATGGCCAGAAAAGAAAGTCACAGTATCTCTAAAGGTGGGCTTGAATTAAAATATGTAAAATGAAAATTGGTTCAATCATAAAATAAAAGGAAGTTTCCCTTACTTAAATAGTTACATGTACCAAGTAAGCTTCTAGTAATAGGATCAAATGGCCAAGTGGTGTGTTGGTTAAGCACAGGGGCATTAGATTCAAATAGTCAAGGTTTCATACTTAATACCAGGTAAACATAATCCTACCACTTATGCTTAATAATGTGTTTCTTTGAATAAATTACTTGATCCCCATTTGTCTCAGTTTCATCTGTAAAATGTCAACGACAAGAATAGAATCTATAGCATTATTGTCATTTTCAGATAAGTTAATATGCAAAGTTCTTAATCATGCCTGGATTATGTTTAAGCATACACTATTTGTTGATAATTTTAAATATGAGGGGCGCCTGCGTGATTCAGTCAGCTGAGCCTCCGACTTCGACTCAGGTAGTTTTCTCACAGTTCATTGGTTCGAGCCCCCCCATCGGGCTCTGTGCTGGCACTGTCTCTCAAAAATAAATAAATGTTAAAAATTTTTTAAATATGGGATATTTATTATTTCTCAAAAACATGATTATTAATTTTGCATGAAGTAAAGCCAATATTTTTAATGACAAAAAAGCAGATTCATTAATAGTATTCACTCCGCTAAGATCAATAGATTTCATTGTATTGATTAATGCCTGAAGATGAAGTAAATGATAGAAAAATTTGTTATAATATGAATTATACTAGTTGGATACATAGTCTTATATTAAAAGTTATAAAACTAACAAAATAACTTTTCATAATTGTAAACTCTAGCATGATTACTAGTGATCACTATTTCACAAACCATACAGATGATGAACTACTTTGGGGGAACTATACAGATGTTCTGAACTAACAATATGTCAAAAGAACACTGATAATATTAACTTTACAAATTTGAAAGTCCTAACAAGATGTGCTGCTTTTGCACATCTGAAGTCTCTTTCTAAGTCCTGTAATTTATGCAACATATTTTGTTTGACAAGAGCATGGCAAACAATATTTCAAGAGTGTGACCTCCAATTTGAAATACTAAAGGCAAAATTAAAAAAAAAACAAATATTTCAAATTCCAGTGCACATTGAATATTATTTTAAGGTTTATTTTTTATTTAGTCTCTACACCCAACATGGGACTCGAATTCACAACTCCGAGATAAAGAGACAAATGCTCTTCTCACTGAGTCAGCCAGGTGCTCTTTGAATATAGTTTTAAATGAGTAACTTTCTAATTGTATATATGACTGAATTGTTAATTGATACTATACCCATATTCTTGGCAGTCTTCTGTGAATCAGTTATGAATTTTAGTAACAAATAAAAAAAACACCATTGATATGAGATGGAACAAGAAACAGGAGCAATTCAGTATAGCATTGTGTTTAACATGTAAAACTTATACCCACATTCCTAAAGAAACCTGCTAACTATAAAGCAAAACAGTAGGAAAATTGAAGTCCCTGTCATTAAATGTGGACTGATATATCATGTATATGTATTTAATATGTGTTACGTCCCCTTGCTTACAAGTTTTTACTTGCAAATGATCCCATTTTGTTGATATTTGCATTCTATTCAGACCCTTTTATAATGTTCAGAAGACTTTATATTCACAATGAGCTTTTGCACAACCTAGAAAATACCTTCACATGAACAACTGTTGCTTCCATTTTGCTCAGGCCACTGAGCCCAATATGCTCCTAGAACTGTTTGTGCATTGACTGTCTGCAAGCTGACATAAGAAATTTTCCTGTGGACATTTCTCTGGCATTTCCAGGTTGAGACTTTGTAATCTAAAAGTGAAAGTCAATGTCGTAGACATAAAACAAGAGTACAGTTCAATGCAGGCATTCAATGACAAGTTAACTTGATATGGTTTAAATACGCTGCTCTGAGGATTTGAATAAATGTGGGCTACCAACAGAGCAAAATGGACTGTGTCTCCTTTGGGCAATTCTCAATAAATATTCAGGGAATCTCAGAGCAATTTATCAAAGGGTTATACTTTTCTGACAAGCACTTGGTGTATCAACATTCTATATTGTCAATTAAGGACAGAGTCATATTGTATAACTTCCAGGAGCTGGGACTAATATCTTCTTAAAAATATTAATAGGCGATCCAGGATTGCTTAGTAGTTGGGCATCTTACTTTAGCCTGTACTTTCTCGTTGAGAAACAATTTTAAGTCTTCTCTAACACAGGAATGAGCACTTGAATATGGCCAAGGGTCATTTCTACATGGTTCCATTTATTAATTAGTCAGTTAATTAAATTTTTATATAAATATATATTCATATTAACTGGTTATTATTGACTGGCAGTATGTACAATAACCCTCATAATTTTACCTTAATGAAATTACTTTCTTTAATGTTTATTTATTTTTGAGAGAGAGAGACAGAGCATGGGGGGGGGGGCAGAGAGAAAGGGAGACACAGAATCTGAAGCTGGCTCCAGGCTCCAATCTGTCAGCACAGGGCCCTTCATGGGGCTCCAACTCATGGATTGTGAGATCATGACAAGAGCTGAAGTCAGATGCTTAACTGACTGAGCCAGTCAGACACCACTAAAGATGCTCTAATTTTAAAATGGTTCATCTAAGTTTTTGAATTCAATTTTATCACAATTCTTTGTAGGCACTGTTGACATTAGGATATTTCTTACCTTTCTACTAGAGAATTAATTATTCTAAGTGATTCAAATAATTACCTAAATGCTAAATTATTTAATTCAATATTTTTTACCTTATTTTCTTCTTTCATTTATTTGTAACTCTTAAGAACAACAGAAAGAATTAACTTAGTTATCCCAAGTAAACAACTGCTAATTAATAGTAAAAATAATTACAGAGCACAATGAGAGTGATGGATAGTTACTCTAAATTTGATTCAGTTTGCTATTTAATTTTCCATTTCCATCTTCAATAATAATGTAAGATTTTTTTACTATCACATGGATGTTTCATGTAACTACATAATTATATGCACTTATAATAATTATGGATCATAATTAGAACAGGTAATTACTATGTGAGCATATTTAATTACATAGTTGAACACTTAATGCATGCAAATGTACTTTGCACTTGAGAGTAATATATGCTGCACAATAAGTAATTTTTTTGGAGCTCTTATCAACTTAAACTCTCAAAATCAATAAAAAAATGTAAAGATAAATTCAGAATTCAATAAAGCTGACTTGGAACCACACTTAGGAAGGACTAATGTGTCTTTTAAAGGAGCTAAAATATATTCTTTCAATTTTAACTTAGAATTTCTAATCTATGAAGACATACTTAATATACAGATTGTAAAACTTAGAAGTTTTAAGTTTATATATATATATATATATATATATATCATAAACCTATTAACTAGATATAGCCTAATTTTATTCATTGTGTTTTTTTAGATTTCTAAAACTTATTCTGAATCCAGAATAAGTATTCTGTAAAAATTTGAATTAGTCAAATGTATTGCATACCCATTATTTCCTACACACACACACACACACACACACACACATATATAGATGATATAGATATAGAATAGATATAGATATAGATATAGATATTCTTAAAGTCTGGCCTCTAACTATTCTACTAAAAATTTGATTATTACAAAGTGCTTGTTATGTGACAAATGCAGAGAATTTTCTTCAATCCTCATATTTAGTAGCCTTTCAAATATTTTGTTTCTTCAGTCTTTTTTTAACTTTCTGAGTTCTCCTTCTGTACGATGTTTCCAGTTGGATCAGAAAATTATGGATAACTTAAGATGCAGCATTCCTGGGGCTTGAAGACTAAAGATGCAGTAGAAGAATAATAACACTATTCAATAGATTTGCATGTGATTGAGCTCTTAAATCTTAGTTTATTTCCCTAGATTATAAATGCATAAGTTATATAAAATTTGTAGCAATAATATTGCCTAGGAACAACATTATTGTCTGGATTAACTAAAACACTCCTGAAATGTTGAAATTGCACTAAATAGAATATATGAGAAGATAATAAGTAGTATATATGGAATATTGTGTATGCTGGGCATCTTTCTAAAAGTAAACTAACTCATTTAATCTTTTTACAATCATATGTGGACAGATTTAGTTGGCACGCCCATTTCATAGATAACAAAGTAAAAGAGTGAGTACTTGGTACCTAGAGATAAATGGCAAATATATTATCCATGTGAAATAACATTTAAAATGACACAGGTTAATAGAAAAAGAAACAAAAAACTTTATTCAAAGGAATAACCTTTTAAAAAATTGGTAATAATGTAGTCCCAGAATTGGGAAGATTTTTTTGTCTGCTGAAGACAATAGTACAATACCTCCCATTTAGTGTGATTCATGTAACCGGTTTTTGTGATTATATATAAGGCCTACTGTAGCCATTATTTCAAACCACTCAAGAATCACTTAGATTAAAATAAAATATTTGGATTTCAAATAAATACAGTTCATTAGAACAAGATAGAAATATAGAGCAGTTGTAAAAAAAATGATGTTTTTAATGATTATACTTCACATGTGTTCTCTGAAGTTTCCTGGTGCAAATTGTTACCTGTAGTCTCACTTCTATAGGAAATATTTTTACCGTGTAACTATCTTTTGGTTTTGCCTGTGGGCACTCTATGCATCTTAATGGACCATCACCTATTCTATTTCAAGAATTATATGCTGTAAAAGTACCTATTTACAAGGTCATATTTCACAAGTTAAAATCCCACACATAAACCACATAGAGACAAGGACTTACGTGCTTAAAATCAATATTTATTTCTTATTATTGTCTTTTAATGTTTTTATTATTTATTTTTGAGAGAGAGAAAGAGCATGAGTAAGGGAAGGGCAGAGGGAGAGGGAGACACAGAATCTGAAGCAGGCTCCAGGCCCTGAGCTGTCAGCACAGAGCCTGACAAGGAGCTTGAACCCATGACCCATGAGACCATGACCTGAGCTGAAGTCAGATGCTTAACCAACTGAGCCACCCAGGCGCTCCACAAAGCACACGATTTATTAAAATCCCTTACATGCAATATGGTTAAAAGCTTTGTAAATGCTCACATTTCTTGTTTTGATTTGGTTTGGTTGTTTATTTGCGTATTATCCTTGTTTTTCCTCAAACGGTCATTTCTTAAGATGCACCTAGCTCTATGAAAGTAATTTACAGATAAAATCCTTTTAAAAACAAATGTGTTGGTGTCCAAATAATAAATAGGTAGCAAGAGAGAAAAAAATGTAAAAGGATCTGCTCTCTGGCAGATTTTATTAAAGGTTGAGGGGAAGTTATTCTATGCTCTTATGTAAGGCTTTTTTAGATTACTGTAGTAATAATAACAGTAATCACTAGGAAATGAAAGAATAATCAAATTAATCTGTGTTATATGCTCTTAATTCATTCCAATCTAGAATTAAAACTTTATAGAAGTTATATTTCTAAAGGAAGAATATTCTGGATTCCTTCAGAATTCGGACTTGGTAACAGCAACATGACTATTTCTACTGATAGCCATAAGAATATTAAACATAAAAATCTCTTTTTCAACGTTTCTTTTCCATTCTCTGATAGAGCCACTTAAATGGTGCCTTTACTGTAACCTTCTTAAAATTTCTGTTATCAAGATTCCCAGTGAGCATGTGATGACAAATCAAAAGGTTATCACTCCGTTCTCCTGTCAGCAGCATGCAACATAGATAAACCCACCCTCATTCCTGGAAAATTTTCTTTACTTACCTAAAAAGGCACCACACTCTCTTGGTTATGGCTATGCCACTTTGGTTCTCTTTTTGTTGTTCACATTTTTTTTTCTTTTTTCATCCTATCTCCTGGAACTTAATGTTGCAGTATTGGTGGTCAAAATATCAGAACAAACATTTTTTTTAAAGGGTGTACAGAAAAGTTATCAAAGGTAATAATTTGTTGATTCTCAAAACAGGTACAACAAATTTCAAACTATAAAATCATATGAACAACTTCTCTATTCACAGTGAAATTAAGTTAAAAACTAAGCACAAAAATGATTAGTGGATAATCCACATTTGGGTCTTTTTAACGTTTATTTTTGAGAGAGAGAGAGAGAGAGAGAGAGAAAGAGAGAGAAGGAACAGGGAGGGGCAGAGAAGAGAGGGGGACAGAGGATCTAAAGCCAGCTCTGTGAGGACAGCCAAAAGCCCGAGGTGGGGCTCAAACTCACAAACCATGAGATCATGAACTGAGCCTAAGTCAGACACTTCACCGACTGAGCCACACAGGTGCTCCCACGTTTCTGAATTAAGCAATTTCTTTCTAAAGAAACTATGGATCATGTTTTATGTTAAAACATTTGTTAAATATTTATGCATTTGATAACACTTGAACACAATAAAAATACAAATATCAGCATATCAATGTTCTTATAAAAATGGTGCAAGTAAGGTAACTAAATATTTACTCATTTGTTACACTAGAATGCCTCTAAATATATATCCTTACAATCAATAAAATGGCCTTAGCCCAAAAATATTAAACATTGTGAACTAAAAATTAATAATAGAATAATAAAAATAGAAATCACACACCTGAAAATATATAAAAATGACATCCCCTTTATTTACTTATTTAAGGGTCAAGGACAGACAGGGTGCCCCAAGATGGGCTGCTTTGGCATGATTATTTTGAGTCAAAAGTAATCAGAATCCAACAGATGCAGGAAAAGCTCTCTGCCTTGCCCTCAAATGTCTAAATTTACATTGGAAAGGAGAGTCTGTGCCAGGAAGAGAGCTATTAACTAGACTCCTTTTTACCTAAAAAATCTTATCTGTATAATAGGGCAACCTTTGTTTTTCCAAACATCTCCTTTCACCTTCTTGCTAAAGATCTATCACCCTTTTATATCCCCCCACCCCTACCTCTCACCTTAGTTCATTTAAGCCTCATGTTACCTCCTTGTCTTTGAAATTTCATGTCTATGTGGATTTCCTGTATGTATGCCTATTAAATTTTATTTTCTCCTGTTAATTTGTCTCAGGTCAATTTGAGTCTAAATCCAGTAGAAGGACATAGGGCAGAGGAAAATTTTTCACCCCAATATTTACCCAATTGGAAAAAGGTAAAAATTTTGACCAAACCTTGCTTTGGTGACAGTAGTATGATTGTAATTTGATAAGCTGTATTTTATTAGTGATTTGTCAGTATATCTCAAAATCTAAATAATGCATTTCCTTGAAACTAATAATTCTATTCTAGGTATTTATCCTAAATAAATAATAAATGTAAATGCAAAAATTCAAACATTTTTTTATACTTGATCTTAGCTGAGATCAAAAGGCTGAGCTGCGATCAACCTTTTTTAATGATTAGATGATTCTATATAAACTAAAACTTCATAAGTAGACGATTGACTAAATGAATATAAATTTGGATAAATACCCTTATACTTATTAGTTAGATGTGAAAAACAACTGATGAGAGGTGTCTGGATGGTTCAATTGGTTAAGTGTCTCATTTTTTATTTTGGCCCAAGTCATGATCTCAAGATTCGTGGAATTGAGCCCCACGTCAGGCTCTGTGCTAACAGCGTGGAACTTACTTGGGATTCTCTCTCCTTCTCTCTCTGCCCCTCCCCAACTTGTGTATGCTCACAATCTCTTTAAATAAATAAATAAATATATAAATAAATAAATTCATAAATAAATAATTTTTTAAGAGTTTAAAAACATATATGTGAAAAGCCTTGCAAACTTGCCTTACCTCACAAGGAGTTTCTCAACTTTAGTGAGTTCAGAAATGGCTTCAGGATCCTATGTCTCTCCCTCTCTGCCCCTCCCCTGCTCGCACTCTGTGTGTGTCTCTCTCTCTCAAAATAAATGAGCATTAAAAATGCTCATAGATTTGAATAAGTTCTAACAAGAAAAATTAAAATGCTGATTATATCTCCAGTTAATATTTTTGAGGATCTCCTAGTAAACTAAGTGTTCAGATGCATAAAACTGTCTGATATGCTTACCTCTTAAGCTTTTAACCTTTATTCTCTCTTTCTTAAACATTTTGCTGCGATTCAAATCCTCTTCATCAATTTTCTCACTATGAATATGTATTCTCCTATCTTCTTTCTTCCATGAGGGCACTTTGCACTATATTTACCATTCTGAAAGGGATATGGAATTTTCCTTCCTCTCTGCATGATCACTCACTTTTTTTCCATGATACCATCTGCCTAATAGGCTTTGCTCTTTGAGATTACCATTGTAGATTCTTCTGTACATCCCCAGAGACTGTGATCCATGTTTTCTCATCATTAATGAAAATCCTTCTCATTTGAAGTAGATTTTAGCAACAAGTTTTTTCTGCATGCTTTTATAAAATTTCCATACAGAACAGTATGCTCATTTTCCATGCCTCTGGCATTAACATATATTGAGCACCCAGGATTTTGTTCCCCCACCCAATTCACACTTGTAGCTCTCTATAGGATTAAAAGATTAGTGTGTATTAGCATACACTCTAAGAAAACAAGGTGTTGTGGTATGAATTGATATTAATCAAATAAAAAGTTGCTAGTCTCATAATTTATCTGTGATTTTTAAAAGAAATGAACTGTGTCTTCAAGAAAATAATGTTTTAAGAATATCTAACAACTATATTAGAGAAATAACATTGTAATTTTAAATAGGAATAGAAGGAAATTTCATTTTGGCCCCTTAGATCCAATGATAATTGGCACTGGCATATTCTAAGAACATGTGAAGGATTCCTCTTTGAGCTGAAGCAGGGCATTTTACATCCATTAATAACCGTCCATTGAATTTAAGATTGAGACCCCAAGTCTTGCAATAACTAGCAAATCTTTCTTAATCCCCAGTTCCCTTTATCTGAAATTCTAATACATGTAGATTTACTTTATGTAACGTTTCAGCCTTTTGTACCCTAAGACAGCCTAACATTTGGAAGTCTGATAGAGAAATGATTAAAGTAGAAAGAAAACTTAATATATAACCCCTTAAACTGATGTTCTAATCAAAAGCAATATTAAAAGCACTACACTATTTTGATGAAAAGATGTTACCAAAAGATAGGGATTTTAAATCCGGTTCTCGCAGTAATGGTGACCTTTGTTTCTCAGAAACTTAACTGGCTCTTATGTAAAATAAGGGGGCTACACAGGATAATTTTAAAGGTCCCCTAAAAACTCTTTTAAAAGATCAATCTTTCTAAGTTATACTGTGATATATACCATATTAACAAAAAGAGTTCCGGACAAGAAAGAGAGATTTAAAAATCTATGATATTATAAGTTACTTTTGAAATTATTGGAGCTCTCTTCAATGATCCTGATAACTAAATTTTTCAGGTTGATCATCAGTATATCAGAATATGTAATTATATCCTTTCATTTGGAAAAGCACAGCAGTGTAGATTTCATTCTGTTGTAAATATGGTTCTTTCTTTCATCTTTACTTAATGGCATAGGAATTTTGAGCCATGCTATAAGCAACATTCTTTATGTTTGTAATTTTATTTCCAGTGACCCAGGCTTGGCATAATTAAAGGAAGGGATAGGTGCCTGGGTGGCTCAGTCAGTTAAGCGACCAACTTCGGCTCAGGTCATAATTTTGTGGTCCGTGGGCTCAAGCTCCACACCGGGTTCTGTGCTCCAGGCTCAGAGCCTGAAGCCTGCTTTGGATTCTGTGTGTCTCTCTTTTGCCCCTCCCCCAGTCACACTGTGTCAAAAATTAATAAATGTTATTTTTTTGAATAAAGGAGGGGACGGCCTTTAATAAGAATCAATAAAACATGTCAAATCAATAGTGTGTCAGTTTGAGTCTTCTAGGGAGTAGATACCAAGAAAGAGTTAGAAGAACAAAAATTATATTGAGAGAAGTGCCCACGAATGCTTAACAGAGCAAGGAGTAGGGATAGGCAGGGAAGCTGTCTGAGAAAAGTTAAGGGAGGACAGTAGGTAGGAGGAGGCGCCTACTCCAATACTGCTCTGAGAAAGTCTCTGCCAGGCAGTAGCCATGATTCTCCACTTGAGGCACCCATATTGAGCAGAAATGGCCCAGGTCTCTTGCCTCAACTCTGTTCACTAGTTCACTGGGAGCACCTCGATGAAAACATGGCATGTACACTTCAGTGAGACCAGAAAATGCAGTAGGTGGGAGCTGTGAGCTAACTCAACCTCTCACAGAAGGTTTTCCCTTGACAGGAGATCTGGGTGGCAACCTCCATGGCTGCCACAATTAGTGCAATTTACTTCTCTCCAATTTGACATGCTCCACTGATTGTACTCAAAGCTGCATATGAAATATTTGACTCTCAGGAAAAAGAATGGAAACCCTTAAAATGGAGCAAACATACTTCTCTGTTACATTCAATGTGGATAATCCTTTGAAAAAGAATTTTGTCCTGGACAGTTCGCAAGTATCAATTAATGCTTAGTAAGACTAAGTGGTTGCTACTTTTTTTAATAAATGAATTAAGATAGCTGACTTGGACATAGGAACATTTATTGAGCATGAACTATGACAATTTTATTTTATATTTTCCATAAATCATTTCATTTAATCTTCAACTAGTCTTGTGACATTTAAGTTCAACAGTGAAAAGCTAAAATCTTTTGGTAAGAAGAACATGAACTAATTGAACTATCAGCCCATTTAAACATACCTGTGGAGAGCCTCCAAGGAAATTTTATGTTTGATTAGATGCCTTGAATTTACTAAGGATTGTCTTTACAGAATAAAATGGAATGAAGTCAGTTTTGCTATAGAAATCAGGAACATTTTCAAAAAGTCCTCAGTGTAAGTACAAGTTTTGGATAATTCCATATAAAAACGTGTGTGGGAAATTTACCTTGAAGGAATTTATTCTAAAGTTACTTTTCATGATACCTGCTACATTCATTATCATTATTGTCTAGCAGAATGCAAAGAAGTATATACTACTGAGAGATTCAAGAACGCAAGCAAGATCTGACACAAGCGAATTGCTAGGCCTAGCATGTGAAGACACACAAAGTAAGAACATGTGAAACCACAAGAAACTAAGCGAAGAAACCAATAAAAGATGGGGTGACTGAAAAATACAGACAAACCACAAGAGGAAGAAAATTAAAAAATGAAATTGAGGCTGAAAACCAATAAAATCATTAATAAAAATAATAAAGCAATTGCAGTATTAAAAGTTGGCTTACCTAGGGGCTTCTGGGTGTCTCAGTCAGTGAAGAGTCCCACTCTGGATATCAGCTGAGGTCATGATCTCAAGGTGGTGTGATCGAGCCCCACATCAGGCACGCTGAGCATGGAGCCTGCTCGGGCTTCTCTCTATCCCTTCTTCTCTGCCTTTCCCCCCTCAAGTACACACACCTCTCTCTGTCTCTTTTTCTAAAATAAACAAATAAATATCAACAAGTAATAAAATAAAATAAAAGTTAGCTTGCCCGATTACAGATTTTAAATCTTCAAGACACAGAATAATTTTTTAAAAGCCCATACTCCAGAGATGTATTTCCTCTTGTTTTAGAAAAAATAATGGGAATTATTTTAATATTTCACAGTTTGTTGTAGTTTAGTAAATTAATATAAACAATGCCAAAATATAGACTGCTGTGCTCTGCACAATGAATTTTACAAATTTTCTAGTAGTTGGTTGTAACAGGGTGATGTCGGGGAATGATAAAGAGCTTATATTACTGTTTTTCTGACTTTTATTATCATACGGAGCACAATTAAGAGCTAATTAAAAGATTATGGGTTGTTTTTTTCTTGCTTTATAATTTATAATTATATATTTATAATTTTGGCTCCAAAAAATATGCATATATATTTACCTAGAGTTTTAAATTACTATATTCCAGATAGGTAAGTAGTAACTAAAGCATATTTTCTGCATAAAGATGGGTAAGATATTTATTAGCTCCACTGTGTTTTTATTTCAAAACTTCATTCATTAATAAAACTATAATTTAATTTTTATTGAGTTGTAACATATAATATATTAAGATAGATTTATTAATAATTTTACCATCCAGATCCACTATTAATTTACACATAAATGAAACACCTATAATATCTATAGATATGACAATACATGATGTCAAAAGTCAAAAATAATATAGCCATTATTATAAATAAAACTATTTAGATTAACTCTAATAAAGAAGAACACTACAGTTGAGAATCAATCTCATAAGATACCAAAGCAAAATTAATATAATTAACCCATCAAAATTAATCAAATAATATTAATTTTTTAAAATAGTTATAATTATAGTCAAATCTAAGATAAATAGTTTTAACTTTAATACATGTGTGTTCATTATGTAATTGCTGATATTTATCATTCAATATTATCAATCTTAGTTAATAATATAATCCAGACAACTTTCTTTAAGAATTTTATTCACATAGTTTTAATTTTCCAGCAGATACAAAACTTAATCTGAGTGCCCCAAAAATCAATCTGTTATATGCTAAGGGTTTCATCACATACAATAAAAAATATTAAAATAAATAATATTTTGTGTTCATTTTCCTATTCTGATTCAGTTAAAGAGCCTTCATAGGCTCTTCTAAGAGTTTTATATAAAATATTTTGTTGGGATAATTAAATAATCTAATTTTCTCATATGACTTCAGTATTCTAGCCTCTTAATTTATTTAGGCATATTTCCAATCTTCTCCACTGGATCCTAAGTACATTGAAATTGATAATGATGCCCTGTCAATATGCAATTTGTAATGTTGAATAGTTATGTAAAGACAATAGTATATACTTCCCCAAAAAAGACTAGGCCCACCCATGCTCAAATGACTAAACTGCCATTTCTGGAAAAGCCACTTAAACTGTGTGCATTCCAATTTATTGACGGAGAATATGGTATCTATATCATATGACTGAAAGGAGAACAAAATTTCCAAAGATTCAAAAGTACCTATGTGGCGTTACATGTACTAAATATGTGGTAAGTTCTGGCTTCTAATTATGAATAGGCACATATTAAGCAAGTGTCTGATAAAGCATATATCATAAGATGGACTACTATTTTGGATGGAAAGTTATACTTCCCATCACCAATATTTTATATCATATTATGCTTAATAACTCAATTCACCTCTGAAAAGAAAATGAAGGATATATTTTCAACAAATCATTGCATTTTGCCACAGATTAGCATGAAAGCATCTTCAGTTCTAGAGGATGTATCATGATTTGTACAACAGAAAAAGTGTCAACATTTTTCTCGTATGATGTAACTAATTTTTATTTTCAGAAGACATTTATTTTAAATCAGATAATTCTGAAAGCATGATTATCACAATTGCTGAAAGTGTAATTGTTCTCAAAAGTTTCTTACTCTTCTATCATTTATCTTTATCATCAGTTTGTAAACTTAATGTGTAAAGAATTGCACTGTCATCTGTTTTTGCTCCCAAATTTCTTTTTTAAAGTGTCAACAACATTGTTCTTACATAAGGCTGAAGGAGGTTTTTGTTTTCATTTTTTCTCCCAATATCACACTGAAAAGACACAGAGTGAGCAAGGATTCCAATGTGAAGATTTGACCTAATGTATTACCTTTATCCCAGATATTTACTGAATTATAGAATTCTACTTTTTGATACTTATTTTCAGTAGCTGTACACAGAATAAGGTTTATTCATCATGCAAACTAATTCATTTACCTCAGAGTGATTTTCAGAAATTTACTTTTATAATCTTTCCCCACAATAGTATTTATCTATTTACTTGGAAGAGAGAAATAAAAAAAGAAAAACAAAAGAAAAGAAACTATGTTCTTTATTTGATCATGGTTTTGTTTAAATTCATTTGTATGATAATTTAGTCCCAAGAGATATACTTCTAATTTACTTTATAGAAATAGTAAAAAATATATATATTTGGAAATAGTAAAAGCAATACAGAAAGACATCATCTGAAAAATCCCTTTTCTACAATCCCTTCCAAGTAATACATCTTCGTATAAGATAACACTTTTTAAATATATAAGCTCTCAATACTTTCACTAAGCTTTTATGAACAGTAAATTGGCTTTCTGCCTATAGTCGCGGCTGAGTAAGCATGGCTGAAGTCTCCCTGTCCACCGCCATCAGGTCTGAGTCAGAGACTCCCAAAGAGCCTCATCAGCTGCTGACGTTTTTCGGAGGTCTGAGCTTTGAAACAAGTGATGAGAGTCAGAGGAGCTATTTTAAGCAATAGGGAACTCTTACAGGACTGTGTGGCAACGAGAGATCGGAACACCAAGAGCTCGGTAGGTTTTGGCTTTGTCATGTATGCCACTCTGGAGGAGGAGGGTGCAGCCGTGAGTGCAAGGTGGATGGAAGAGCTGTAGAACCAAAGAGGGCTCTCTCCAGAGAAGATACTCAAAGAGCAGGTGCTCACTTAACTATGAGAAAGGTTTTTTATTGGTGGCTTTAAAGAAGAGACAAGAGATTGTTTTGAACAGTATGAGAAAATTGAAGTGATTTTAAGTCACTCATGACCGAGGCAGTGGCAAAAAGAGGGGCTGTGCTTTTGTAACATTTGATGACCATGACTCTATAGACAAGATTGTAATTCAAAAACACCATATTGTGGGG
Organism: Suricata suricatta; assembly: GCF_006229205.1. NCBI lineage: Eukaryota > Metazoa > Chordata > Mammalia > Carnivora > Herpestidae > Suricata > Suricata suricatta. The sequence continues at coordinate 33,849,798 of NC_043704.1, read as the reverse complement.
GCATCTGGGTGACTCAGTCAGTTAAGCATCCAACTTCCACTCAGGTCATGATCTCACCACTGCAAGTTTGAGCCCCACATAGGGCTCTGTGCTGACGGCTCAAAGCCTAAAGCCTGATTCGGAGTCTGGGTCTCCCTCTCCCTCTGCCCCTCCCCTGCTCATTCTCTCTCTCTCTCTCTCTCTCTCTCTCTCTCTCTCTCTCTCTCTCAAAATAAATAAGCTTAAAAAAGAGTTAGCAAAATAAAAACTAAAAATACAATATTGTGAATGGCCATGGCTATGAAGTAAGGAAAGCTGTGTCTAAGCAAGAGATAGCTAGTGCTTCATCCAGCCAAAGAGTCAAAGTGTTCTGGAAACTTTGGTGGTGGTCAGGGAAGTGGTTTTGGTGGCAATGACAACTTTGGTCATGGAGGAAATACGTTTCCATATGGTGGCAGTGGGATGGCTAGAACAGATTTAATATTGGTGGAAGCAACTTTGGAGGTGGTGGAAGCTATAACGATCTGGCAATCACAACAATCAGTCTTCAAATTTTGGATCCATGAAAGGAGGACATTTTGGAGGCAGAAGCTCTGGCCCCTATGGTGGTGGAGGCCAATACTTTCCAAACCATGAAACCAAGGTGGCTATGGCGGTTCCAGCAGCAGCAGTGGCTTTGGCAGTGCCAGGCGGTGTTAATTACTGCCAGGAAACAAAGCTTAGCAGGAGAAAAGAGCAAGAGAAGTGGCAGGAAGCTTCAGGTTACAACAGATTTGTGAACTCAGCCAATCACAATGGTACAGAGTCTCACTGCTACAAAGAAGACGTGTTTTAGACAACACTCACGTGTATGGCCAAAAAACCTTGGGACTGCATTTGTGACTAATTATATAACAGGTTATTTTAGTTTCTGTTCTGTGGAAAGTGGAAAGCATTCCAACCAAGGGTTTTAAGGTAGATTTTTTTTTTTTGCACCCAAGCTGTTGATTGCTAAATGCAATAGTCTGATCATGATGCTAAATAAATGTGTCTTTAAAAAAAAAAAAGAAGAAGAAAGACAAAAAGAAAGAAAAGTAAATTGAAACCAAAAGCCATAAATTCAATATCACAAAACTGGAGAGAATGGAGACTCTGAGTTGTGGGAAATGATCTTTTGAGATTATTACAAAGGACCAAGATCCCTAACATTAGGTGACAACTTGTACAATGAAGAAGGCAACAGAATATTTATATGTTAGCTGCACTTAAATACATTGAAAATATAAACAGTAACTAAATTTGTATAATAAGTCTGTATGCCAGATTTCTACTTAACCTTACTTTGTCTTTATCAGAATAATCATGATTAAGTTCTCAAAAAATTTTAAGGAAATTTCCCTATGAGTTTCTACTTTACTAAGTTTATTCTAATGTAGATATCAGTCTTGATACAATGATGTTTTTGGTTCATGAAATAAACTTCCACTCAGAAATCACCAACCTTGTAATCAAGTTGAATTTCCTCACCAACCTTGTAATCTTTAACTCAGTCACAAAGCAGTCACAAATCTTGATGTAAATAATAGTGGTATGGGTAGTTCTTATGTACCTGGAGTTAGAAAAATACATTTACTTCCTGGTTTTAATTTCAGTGCAAGTCAAAATTAATATTGCAAGTGGGAAAATAATTTCGTGCATAAAGCATAGTAGTTAGGGCCATTCCTCACTATTAACAGTTCCTGGTGTATCCATCCAGAAACCTACTCTTCTTATCACTTTCTTTTATATAGGCAATCTATTCTCCAATTTACTTTATGGCTATCAACATATCTTGACTGTTGAATTATACTCAAGGCTGAACTGTCAAACAGACACATGAATTATAGATCTTGCCCAATGCGACTGCCATGTCAGCGCCAGTGTCTGGGAAGCTCCCAAACCAGACTTTGGCGTCCTGTTAGTCTCCTTTCTACACTGGGAGGCGTTTGGGTTCTGAAATGACAATTGAAGACTACCTGCTGTACAGGTCAGTCTAGTGGTAAGTGGCTCATATTCAAGATTTATTTTGTGTATCTTGCTAAAAGAACTCACTGATACAAATTGACAGTACCCTAACAGCTTCAAGGTTATCTTCCAGATAGAAAATGTTATCAGAATACACAGAGGAGGAGGACAAAGGAGGTCAAAATTGCCAAAAGCATTGTGAGGAAGGAAGAACTTTACAGACTTGCCTTTTTACTCAGTCTTTCCCAGATAGGTTTCCACATCAGTGTCCAGAAATCTCCCTCATTCCTTGTGAAAGCAGGGCTGTCTACTCCTAACCTAGTAGTTAAACTTGGACGATCCATGCTTTTTAAAAATATTTTAGCAGAACTTTATTATTGAACTCTGTATTTACTTCAAATTCTATATAAATGATGCTGAAATTGCAACCCAATATTTTCATAGCTATTTCTATTACAGCTATAGGTGACTTTTTGAATGAAGGTCTGGAAAATGATAGATAAGCAACAACAACAACAAACAACAACATATATATACACATACATATATATATACATATATATACATATATACATATGTATATATATGTGCAAAAGACATCCAGGAGTCTCCTTAAAAGAAAATTTTAGGTACGCCTGGGTGGCTCAGTTGTTGAAAAGGCAGACTTTGGCTCAGGTCATGATCTCACTGTGAATTTGTGACCCACGTCAGGCTCTGCGCTGACAGCTCAGAACCTGGAGTCTGCTTTGGATTCTGTGTCTCCCCCTCTCTCTCTCTGCTCCTCCCCAACTTTTGCTCTGTCTCTCTCTCAAAAATAAATACACATTAAAATTTTTTTTGAAGGAAAAATTTAAATTCCTAAATATCTAACTGCTGAGACAAGGGATATGTGACTAAAATTTTGATAAATATCTCAAAATGATTTTTGAACAATTTTTATCCATTTACATTAACCACACAGTTGACAATGTACAAGAGGTTTTTATGACAAGGCCTGTTTTTGCACACCCTGACAGAAATAGTTTCAACCTTTTTCATCTTTGCCAAGCTAATAACTGAAAGTAATATTTTTCATTTGTTTTTCTTTATTTGTGAATGAATTTCTATCATATAGAATTAAGTTTGTGTGCATTACAAAAGAAAATACAAAGTGACACAAGTTCAAATCATAAAATGTTGCATTTCTCTCCTGTTAAAACTAAAACAGAAGACTTTGGGAAGTAGGGAATCCATGGCTAATACGATAGCATCACAAAACTGACTGTGTTCCAGGCTTATGTCTCTAAATTCATGCTCACGTTCCAAACATTGTCTGCAGACTCAACTACCATAGTGTGTTCGAAAAAGGAATTAAGAGAAAGCAGGAAGAACACGGACAGATTTGCCCCTTCTTTTTCAAGTATATTTCCTGGCTATCTCCCAACACTTTCATTTACATATCATTTTGAAACGCAAAGTCAAATGGCCACACATAGCTGCAAGGAAGTCAAGTATTAAGCAAGTTTATTGTATTTTTTATTTTATTTTATTTTATTTTGTTATTTTATTATTATTTATTATTTTTGCTAAGAAAGATGGAAGAATGACTACTGACAGACATTTAGAGGTCTTCAAGTTTGAACACCTTCTCTTGGGTTTACTATACATTTGTGTATCATTTTTTTCCTTTGGAATTCATATTCCTGTTAATGATGGATTTCTGTTTTTCATTATGTTGGTTTTAAGAGCTCTTTCTATATTCAGACATCAAATACTTCATCAGATATTTGAGTTGCAGTTATATTTTTTCTTAGTTTTTCATTTTTCTTTTGATTTACTTTCCTGCTCAGTATGCTCTTAGACTCTATATAGTTGAACTTTTCATAGAGGTCATTATTTGAAGGTTAAAAGGATTGGGAGTTTTGTTAATATTTTTTTATAAAAGAAATAGATAACACCAATTTATATGTATTAGGCTAAATAGTGTTACAAAATTATTCTGATGGTTGTTAAAAAGGTAAAGAAGATTGCAGGCAGGACTTTTGGGATAAGGGAGAGATATCAGGCTCAGCTCTGACTACAAGGCTAAGTGGGAGTGTATAGTCAAGGAGCAGAGCAAGAAGCTCAGTAGTTGGTAAATACCAAGAGGAGACATCCATGGTGAGGTGATTCTTGCTACATTGACTTAACAGGAAGGGTAAGCGGATATCAAGGGTAGAGGGATCATCATTAAAGTGACTTAGCAGGATTCTTGCTACATTTTGGCCCAGGCAGGCTGAGGACTTTGCCCAAAAATGAAGCCTTGTCTAAAAACAAGCTTGTGGGTGACTAATTGAAATTTTTATAATGAAGCTAGTCATTGTCAATAATTTTAGTATAAAAGTTACAAAGCAAAAATGAAACTTACTTGCATATAACCCCTCTTATTTGGACTTCCAACTAGTGACAGATCACACTGGGCTATTCAATATCCCTTGATAATAAAATAAATCAGTATATAAGCATTTAAAAAACACTGGAAAAGAGAATATGGGGCAAGCAGAACAAAATATAATCTATATAGCTGTCATTTGGGATATAAAATACCCACACATCAGAAAGCATGTGAGTCACCCTTTTAAAAATATATATATAGAGAGAGACTTCTGGGTGGCTCGGTTGGTTGAGCAACCGAATTTGGCTCAGGTCCTAATCTCGCAGTTCATGGGCTTCAGTTGCATGTCAGGCTGACAGCTCAGAACCTGGATCCTGCTTTGGATTCTGTGTCTTCCTCTCTCTCTCTGCCTCTCCCCACCCAACGCGCTCTCTCTCTCTCTCTCTCTCTCTCTCTCTCTCTCAAAAATAAACATTAAAAATTAATATACATATGTCAGCAATAAATTGTTAAATATAATATATTTTGCATTCATATATTTTGACCTATAGTTTTCAAGATACATGCAAACTTGTAAACAAAATAAACTGTTTCAAGATTGGAAGATTACAACAAAATTTGAGTCTTATCTACTTTGCAAAACTTTTTGCATTAAAAAAAGATGCATGAAAATAATACAAAAGAGATGTTATTCTATTGTTTAAACTATAGTTTGTGACTTAATTTGGAAAAACAAAAAGATATACTGTGTTAGTAAAGAAAAAAAGACACCAAAAGTATTTGTTCTTATACATCATCTGAGCTATCAAAAGAAAATTACAAATAAATTTTATTATATAGTAGAAAAAATATACATGTATGTATATAACCTTATATTATTATTTTGATGATTGCTATATTATATGTAGAAAGAAAAAAGCAAAATATTAGTATTTTAGGGTATGATGGTTAATATGTAGGGAAAATATGCATATAAAACATATACACCTGCATAGTAACAAAATTGTCATAATATTTCATCTAAAAAATAAAAAAATTTATCTTTTTAATTGAAAAGATAAAAATAATAATGTCATCATATTTTGCATTAGAAATTTATTATGAGAGCAATTTCTTTCTCATTCTATTATTCTTAATAAATACATGAAATCATATCTAGAAACCAATTCCACTGCCATTATGTTCAGACGAATAAAGGATGACCGAGTCTTTGTACAAATACAAGGCTGCAATGCAGACCCTTTTTTAATTCCTGATGAATGAAATGAAGCACTCATTACATTGCATAAATTAATTGGTAACCACGTAATCCACATAATTCCAATGAAATCACAATGAATTTTGTGGAATTAACAGCTCCAGACCATCTTGCAATTATGTTAGCGGTGCTGTTTCTCACATAAAAATGTCATAGAAAATAAATGATGTTAATATTTACCTTATGAATAACAGTTTCATAGTCCACATGGTGAGTTAAACCACTAATGGCTAATCAGAAGTGCTTTAACAGTGATGCCAACAGTGATATGAAAAAAAAATGCTAAGGCTATGGATTAGTAAAGTAAATTCAATCTACATAACAAGAAAAAATCCCATATAAACTGTTTAAATTAATAGGAGATGCTGGTTCTTTTCTTTCTTTCTTCCTTTCTTTCTTTCTCCTTTCTTTCTTTCTTCCTTTCTTTCTTTCTTTCTTTTTTTTGGGGGGGATAGTATGGGTAGGGGAAAGGGGGCAGATGGAGAGAGAGAACCTCAAGTAGGCTCTGCACTCAACACAGAACCCAGTGCGGGGATCAATCTCACAACACGGTATCATGACCTGAGCCAAAATCAGAGCCGGATGCTCAACTAACCCAGCCATCAAGGTGTCCCAGGAGCCTCTGTTTTCTTAAGACATTATGTATCATAATCAAATTTAGACAGTTATACAAAACAATACCCACAATTCCATATCCATGAGCAGAGTCTGAATGCAAAATTCCATTTCATTAATAAAAGATTGTATATATCCCCACCTTTCATGCTCATGGTTGCCTCATTGGGAGTATGTTTTCCTTTTCAATTATATGAGCATGTAGATTCTTTATATTTTTATAAAAATTTAAATATTTTAAAGTATGTCTCTTGTTTTGGAAGTTGATGTTAGTTTTACATACATGTCCCATGGGCACTTGGCAAATATTTATTATAATCATGTTATGCTTAATTATTCAAAGTAGTTCAAAAATAAAAATTGATTTCTCTACTCTTAAAATGTCTTTATCAAATACATTCTTAAAATATAAATGAAGACTTGAGAAGTTCTCAAATAGCACAAACACAAACATGCACACATACCACAGACACACACACACAAATATATGTACACACATAGGTAATTTATCTTCAGGGCATGTTGATATGATTAACTATTATATTGACAAGTCATCTGGATTTCTCACTGGGTATTCTTCTCAAGGTTGCAGTGCCGAATATTCTTGGTAGGGTTACTCCTTAGTAAAGCTCTAACAAGTTTCACCAGAATTTGATCTAATAGCAAAGACAACAAAAGGATTTTGTCTTGAGGGCCAACCAACCCTGATTCATTGATAGTACCTGTTTATATTGTTATGTTGAAAAGGATACTAACATTGTAAATGAGTTTAACAAGAAAAATCATTAAGAATATAATATTCTTTCTCCATTCTTTTCCTCAGTACAGATGAAGACTTGCCCTTGAAGGATCATCTTAGAAAACCAACTAATTTATTTATGGCCATTTATCAGGAAAAAACTTTTTTCCCCATCTTCTCTGCACACTCATTGTTTTATACATATTGTAAATTCATTACATAGAAAATATCACAACTTTTAATTATTTTAAAAGTCATTCTCTAGTAGAGTATGAACTTCCCTATGGCATTATTTCTAATAGTACATGCTCAATAAATGTTCATTTCATGAATAAATGGATGAACAGGTGGTGTTTTTTGAGGTTTAGACATTAATATTTTCTTAGTGGAAGCAACCCAAAAGCAACTATTGAAGATATAATTTAGTCCTAAGGCTAAATACATGATCCATGTGTTAAATCAAGTTGGCATGGTATATATTTCCTATTCTAATGGACTGTGTAATTTAATTCATCAACAAAGATCTCTGCTCTGCCAAAGGCAGCTCTTTCATTTAACCTTATCACACTGTTTGGAAAGAACGTTCCTTGTTTCCTGAATGAGCTCAGCTTAATTTCTCTTGAATGCAGCCAAATTTGAGAGAATGGTAAAGATATAGATGGCAGAGAAAGAATGCAACCATGAGCTTCTCCAAAATAATTATTAATTCAGAAAGCTATTGCATACTAGACAGTGTTGGAAAAGAGCTTTGTAATGCCACACAAAATGAAAAATGGCACATAGCCCTGAAAGCAATACATTTCTAAATTTCAAAAATACCTACTTTAATGAGATGTGGCAAGTACATGTCATTGTTGGCCTTTAACTGTAAAAGTTTATATATATTCTTATTCATCTTCCTGTTAATTTATTTATACAGTATATTATGTGCTCTTTCTGTGTGTCATTGACTCTTCAAGACACTGAGGATTCAAAGAAAAATAATATAGAAAGTCTTCCATAGAGTCCATTTGATTCACCTTGCTAGGTTGTTAAGAATGTGATAAGTATGGATTTATGCTGCTCAAGTATAGCATTGAGTTCAAAGAATGAAATAATTCTGGGATCTCTTAACATATACTGTTTAGAAACCTGCAAACTATTTTTGTGAGCAAACATTTATTTAATTTTGTTATTTTATAGAAAAGGATCTATTGAAGGCCATGGAATTTTCTAGTAATTTCTAATTAATATTAATAGTATAGCTAATACATCAAAAATACAGTTCCCCATTTACTCATTTAAAAATTAAGCATATATTTTGTGTCAAGCCCTGGGATATAAAAATGAAAATATCATACTCTGTGCCCTTGATAAACTCATATTTTACTGACTTTTTCTGATATATGCAAAATAGAAGCAAATAGGATACTTGTTCCAGCCTGAGGTGTTCAGAGACAGTTTAGCTGAAAAGTAGGGGAACTGGAATAAGAATGGAAAAAGCAATTTCAGTAGAAAGCACAGCATGAGTAAAGGTAAGGGGAAAATAAGATCATGATATGTTGACAAACAAGACTTTCCTATAGAAGGAGCATAGCTTATTTGCAGGGGAGGGGTTGGACATGAGAGCTTTTTGCTTTCTACAATACCATGGACTGATCCAATAGGAGCCCCTTGTGTTCCAAACCATAAAAATGTAACCATAAAAATAAACAAAAAGAAGAAGGAAAAGGAAGGATAATTTTGAAAAACTAGTGACATGTCTTAGCATCTCTTAGTTGGTAGCTATTATCACTTTAATCTCTGTATTCTTTACTTCATGATCTTCCTTATGTGGGTCTATGTGTCTTTAAATGTCCTTTTAAGGGCACCGGTCCTTGAATTTAGGAAACTACTCTGAAATCTAGTATGACCTCATTTTAACTCTGTCACATCTTCAAATAACCTATTTCCAAATAAATTTATATTTACAGGTACCAGGGCTGAGATTTTCAATATATCTCATTTAGGGAGAAGGTGGGGGAAGGCATAATTTAAGTCACAAGACAAACTAAGGGAATTTTCATGATATTGCATGACACAAGATCTGCATCATATAGATGTGAGGAGTCCACATTTGTATTACCTGTGTAGTGAAAAATTTGCCAACGAGAGTGATTAACATCAAAAGTAATCTCAAACTAGTTGAATTCCCAGAGCTTCAGCTTCTAAAAAGACAAATGAAAAACTCCTTTCTTAATGGCATTCATACAACCCAATAGAAGACGAATGCAGTAAAACAAAAACAAAATCAAACAAAACACAGTCATTAAAAATCACACCACGAAGTGAGCTACCATTAGGAATAATCAGCTGACACAATGAATAAACAGGATGCAAGAGGAATATGTCTAGATTCAGCACATCTGTTCATTACTGCAGCTCCCCAAGATCCACTTATAGCATGGATGCAGGTGGCCGCCTCAAGCAAGTACATCAGGAAATCTACTCCCTGGTTCCAATCATCTTTTACTTTTGGAATAGACAGCAACCAATCCTACTTTAATGCAACGCTTATATGCTCACAGTTTCTATAGGACAATGTCTCATATGGTAATCCTTTTAGGCCAGTTTTCCACTGCCTTCCTGTCTATGTGATCAGGCCATTGACTACTGCCCATGAGTCAGTAAAAACTGAAACACTGGGGCAAACAGCATGGAATTTTATCCCACCACACGGACATGTGTTTACCTTCTGCAATCAGAGTGGTGGTCTTCCAAGCAGCGTGTTATCCATTCACTTAAGAACTGCAATCCAGGGGCGCCTGGGTGGCTCAGTCGGTTAAGCCTCCGACTTCGGCTCAGGTCAGATCTCACGTTCGTGGGTTCGAGCCCCGCATCGGGCTCTGTGCTGACAGCTAGCTCAGAGCCTGGAGCCTGCTTCCAGTTCTGTGTCTCCTTCTCTCTCTGCCCCTCCCCCTCTCATGCTCTGTCTCTGTCTGTGTCAAAAATAAATAAAAAATTTTAAAAAAATTAAAAAAAAAGAATTGCAATCCATAAACCAAGCAGCACTTAGTTGGTCCATCAAGAGCTATTTATAGGGCACCACCCAAATGGTAAAAGAATCAGGCAACTCTTCAGGTGGTTTCAAAGTTAGTCCTGGGGAAAGACAGTCTACTTGCTTGTGAACATATTGAGTATTTATTTGTATTCCCCCATGTGTCACATATTCCCACACAAAACATTTTCATCTTATTATGGAACCCTTCTAGACACAATTCTTCTCCTTGGGTTGTTTCTCTGACATTGCCCAAGATCATGGATATTTCAGGTTTTAAGATTATTTTATGTCATTCACTCATGCGGGCAGTTTTGCTTAATGTCTGATAGCAAGCTTGTAATTGCCTTCAAATAGAAATGCTCTGATTCACCCCAGCAGTCATTGCTCAGGGGTGCCCACAGGCTTTTGCTATCAGCCCCTGTCTGCATAAGGACTTCAAGACTACTTTGATACAGTTTTATTACAGGAGTTTATTATAGGAGTTTTACAGTATTTCCAAGTGTGAAGTATGTGTCCCTCCCACATCCAAATAAAACAACTAGATCCTGATATTCTAATGTATCTTGTCCAATAGACATTTCTAAATTAACATACTATGTGAGATCTGGTACTCTTATTGGTTTTCATTTCACATGTTTAATAAAGACTAGCCTGAAATTAGATTTACATGCTTTTTGTTTTATAAAACTGAGGAGTGGAAACATTCCACAGTTAGACATAATACCCATTCCCATAATACATTCAGATAAAAAGATACAATCATTTTACATAAAGCCTATTTAAACATATCAATTTTCATCCAAACTTTAATTCTATACATTTTGCATTCTTAAATTCTTCCAGCCTAACTGTGAGCCTCAGTAAGATTTTATCAACAGGTTTTGAAAACATAATGAATGAAACTCCCATTCTGAGGAGTTCCAGAAACTTCTCTTTTCCACCTCCGGAGCATTTCACCCTTTCAAGTGCATATGGCCTTTAGTACTCAGTTGGGCACCTGGCCATTTCATTAGTCACTGTATCAGTGAGAATTTGGGACTATCAAGCCAAATCAAGGATAGGTTTCTCATGCCTTTAAGGTTTTTTATTTTCCCCACACTCTATTGAGTAAGCATATTTGTTTAGGGGTCATTAAGGTTGTTGATCCAGTAAGGGCTTCCATCAGTCAACCTACATTTCAAGTCTGTCACACTATGATCTGTCTTTTTATCTCACCAATGTATGCTTTATTCTTCCCATTTCCTTGTTTTTATTAAGTTTGTTTATTTTTGAGAGAGATAGAGAGCACAAGCAAGCTGGGAAGGGGCAGAGAGAGAGAGAGAGAGAGAGAGAGAGAAACCTCAAGAAGGCTCTGAACCATGAGCATGGAGTCTAACATGGGGCTTGAACACATGAACCATGAGATCATGACCTGAGCCAAAATCAAGAGTTAGACACTTAACTGACTGAGCCACCCAGGTTTTCCTATTCATCCTATTTCTTAATAATAGTTTGGAGATTTTCACATTACTGAGAGAAATGTCTTTTTTCTTTCTATTCTCTTTCCCCATTGTTTGGCTCGTTCTCTTATGAATTATTGCAACCTTTGCAGTCTGTTATTTCAGCATAACATTTCCCTTTGGAAGAGTATATGAGGGCAGGGACTGTGCCATGGCTAGTGGAATCCAGGCTCAGACTGGTCAACCTCTGTCCCATCACTCTCTCTTACTTTCCTTCTCACTATTACAGAGAAAAAGAACCAAGGGAGGGCACATTTTACCTATTTTGTGCATGTGTCACGTGTCCTTTATTTCCTTATGCATTCAGTAAGCCAGTTCCTTGGAATCTTGATTCATCATTTCTATTTCGACTGGTAATTGTTCCTGCCAGTAGTGATCATAGCCCATCTCCCATTCCACACTTTGGGTGCCCTAAACCTGCCAAGAATCAAAGGTTCCTCATCTCCCACACTTTTAACCTTTCTTTTCCCAAACCACATGATCTAGTGATCAGGGCATTAGATGTCCAAATGCCTTGTGTCTTTTGTACCACTTAAGTCTGTACTTCAAGCTGATAGCAAGATAGTGGAGTTGAGAGGAAAGAAAAAATATCAGTTAAAAAAGTCAAGATACTGCAATAATAGGATTTGCATTTCTAAATGACTCTCTTGGAGAGCCCAAATTTGAAGTGATGATGTTGGAATATGGAATGCCTAGGGAGGCTCTTACAGTAATTCAGGTATGAATAGAAAAGCAATCTTAAGCTCCAGTGGGACACCTAGCTGAATCAGTCAAAAGAGCACGTGACTCTTGATCTTGGGGTCTTGAGTTCAAGCTCCACACTGGGTATAGAGATTACTAAAAAAAAACCCAAAACCCCCCTCAAAACTTTAAAGGATAAATAAACAAACAAACTTAAAGTGATGCCAAGGGAAAGGAATTTGTATTAAACTTTTAAAAGTTCTAATGGAAAACTGATAGGTCAATTAAATGTGACAAGAAAAAGAGAATGGTGTAACTAATTGGATTCTGCCTTTAACAATTAGTAAATTTTGATTCAATTGACTAATTTAGAGAAGAAGTAGTGTTGCATTTGGGATTCTTGTGAGAAATACAAGCAGAAATGTACATTTGGCAGACTTTTCTATATTTTAGCAAAATAATCAGAATTAGTGTCATTACTGGTGAGTCATCACCAAGTAGATTCAAGTAGAAGAAAACTAAAAATCTTAAATTAGAAACTCTTAAAATTATCCATATTTGAGGGCCAGGGGGAGGGAGAGGAGATAAAGAACCAAAATAGACTATGATTGGTAAAGCTAAAGAAAGAAACACTTCTAGGAGTAAGTCATTAATAAAGTTAAATGTGGCAGAAAGATAAAGACTAAAGAGAACCTTACAACTTATATAAAATATTTGCATTTAATGTGTTAATAAAGAAGCACATAAGTTCCTATATGATACCTTTCTGATAATAGCATTTCTTCATTATTTGTTTTCTTTATAATGTGATACATATTTTTAAAAGTTTATTTATTTTGAGAGAAGGGCAACACACAGGTGGCAGAGAGGCAGAGAGAGAGAGAGAGAGAGAGAGAATTCCAAGTGGGATCTAACTATGGTGCATCTATGGTGCAGAGCCCAATGTGGGCCTCAAACTCATGAACTGTGAGATCATGAGCTCAGGAAAGATCAAGAGTCAATGCTTAACTGACTGTGCCACCCAGGTGCACCTATAATGTTATACATGTTTCTTGTACGTTTGAAATGTTATTCTAAGAAAAAAGTTATTCTGTGTTTGCTTGCTAAGGCTTCCATAACAAAATACCACATATATGTTGGGTTAAACAACAGAAACTTACTGTTTCAGTTCCAGAAGTTAGAAGCGTAGAATCAAAGTCAGCAGGTTTTTTTTTCTTCAAGTTGTGCTACAAAGCCATAATCGTCAAGACAGTTTGGTATTGGCTCAAAAACAGACACATAGACCAATGGAATGAAATAGAGAATCCAGAATTGGACCCACAAATGTACAGCCAACCAATCTTTGACAAAGCAGAAAAGAGCATCCAACAGAAAAAAAGAGTTTCTTTAGCAAACAGTGCTGAAAGAACTGTACAGTAACATGCAGAAGAATGAAACTGGATCACTTTCTTACCCCATACACAAAAACAAATTCAAAATGGATGAAAGAACTAAATGTGAGACAAGAAATCTAGAGAAAAAGCAGGCAAAAACCTCTTTGACTGCAACCACAGAAACTTCTTATTCAACACATCTCTGGAAGCAAGGGAAACAAAAGCAAAAATGAACTACTGGGACCTCATCAAGATAAAAAGCTTCCGCATAGTTAAAGAAACAATCAACAAGCTAAAAGGAAACTGACAGAATGAAAAATGATATGTGGAAATAACATATTGGATAAAGGGTTAGTATCCAAAATCTATAAAGAACTTACCAAACTCAACACCCCAAAAACAAATAATCCAGTGACGATATGGGCAAAAGACATGAATGGATGCTTCTCCAAAGAAGACATCTAGATGGGTAACAAAAACATTTAAAAATGCTCAACATCGCTCATCATCAGGGAAATACAAATCAAAACCACATTGAGATACCACCTCACACTGGTCAGAGTGGCTAAAATGAACTAAAGACACAACAAGGGTGTGGAGAAAGGGAACCCTCTTGCATTGTTGGTGGGAATGCAAAGTAGTGCAGCCACTCTGGAAAACAATCTGGAGGTTCCTCAAAAAATTAAAAATAGAATTACCCTCTGATCCAATAATAGTACTATTAGGAGTTTATACAAAAAGATAAAGGAGTGCTGATTTATAGAGAGAGGCACATGTATCCCAATGTTTATAGCAGCATTTTCAACAAGAGCCAGATTCTGGAAAGAACCCAAACATCCATCAAGTGTTGAATGGATTAAGAAGAAGTGCTATTTATGGGCAATGGAATACTACTCAGCAATGAAAGCGAATGAAACGTTCCCATTTGAAACAACATGGATGGAAATAGAAGGTATTATTCTAAGTGAAAAAAGTCAGTCAGAGAAAGTCTGATATCATATGTTTTCACTCATATGTGGAAGTTGAGAAACTTCACAGAACACAATGGGGGAAAGGAAAGAAATAAACAATAGTTACAAACGGGGGGGGGGGCAAACTATAAAAGACTCTTAAATACAGAGAACAAACTGAGGGTTGATGGGGGTGGGAGAATGAGGGGGCAAGGAAAATGGGTGATAGGCATTGAGGAGGGCATTTGTTGGGATGAGCACTGGGTGCTGTATGTAAGTGGTGAATCACAGGAATTTACTCCCAAAGCCAAAAGCACACTGTATACACCGTCAGTTAGCTAACTTGATGATAAGTTATATAATAAATAAATAAATAAAATAAACAGGTAAAACCACTTTTCTAGGTTATTGAGGGCTTTCTGAAATGGGAAACTCATGCATGTGGGTGGGGGTTTGTCCTATCTAGTTGTTTACTTAGTAGTTGGCATACAGATGGCAATTTGTTCAAGATGGATGTCTTTGAAATGGATGCTTTAGCAATCAAAAGCTTAATGTCAGGCACTTAAATTATAGTCAAAAAAGCTTAATGTTAGCACTCACACTATAATCTATTATATGCAAAATATTCAGTTGTCATATGTAATTGAAAATTGCTGAGATTTGTTTTCTTGCTTAAGTCCTTGATGTTAGGTAATTTATACTCATAGCATATCTTGATCCAACCTAGCTATATTTAAAGTGCTCTGTGGCAACATCTAGCTAGTGACTACATTATTGGATAGAACAGTTCTAGAACACTATTCTTAACTTTTTAAATTTTGTTTTATTCTGCTTTTGCATGAACTCCTTGTTAGTCTTGGAAACTGGGCATCATAGCCTCGTAGATTTGCTATTTATTTTTAAACATTTATGACAGAACTTGGCAAATCATTTGTAAAGCAGATTAAACAAGACTGAAGAGAGGGAGTAAATATGAGATGGCCATCGTTAGGAGCCATTATTCAGCCTCCAGTGTGAGGCATCCAGATTGGGTGGGGGCTGGTGGCGTGGGCAGTAAAAGCATTTACCCATAGGGGCACCTGGGTGGCTCAGTCAGTTGAGCCTCTGACTTTGGCTCAGGTCATGATCTCACCATTTGTGAGTTCAATCCCCTCGACAGGCTCTGTGCTGACAGCTCAGAGTCTGAAGCTTGCTTCCTATTGTGTGTCTGTCTGTCTGTCTCTCTCTCTCTCTCTCTCAAAAATAAATAAACATGAAAAATAAAAATAAAAAAATAAAAAGAAAGCATTCACCCACAGCAGAATAAAGAATGTAGAAGTTTATTGAATGCACTGCAAGGGGGCAGTGGGGAAGGACAGCAAAAAAGAAAATGACTGGTATGAGGTGGTGGTGATAAAGTCATAGTTATAAACACGCACATACACTCAGGCAAGAATAGGAGCTTCAGACGCCGGACGGAGTCTCTCCTGGGATAGTGAGAATGGGTATCAGAACTCTCTCTTTTAGGTCAAAGCCACAGAGAAAGTCTACTTACCTTTCAGCTGCTCTTCGAGGACTGGAGGGTGAGCAGGCCCCAGAGTCCGCCCTCTCTCTGGGCTGCCCAGTTGACCTCTGCCAGCCTGGAGGGCGGCCTGCCGGTGTGTGTGGAGGGGGCACCTGGAGGTCCACCTGGACCGCCTGGATGTGTAGCCCAGGCCAGAGCTGAGAGCATACAGGTGTGACCTCTGCCTGTCACAGGCCCTCGCCTGATGCCAAAGACCACTTCCTTACCATAGCCGATCCTCCTCAGGGCCAGCCAGGCCTGCAGGCCTCGGGACCAGGAATTGTCTGGAGCGAGGGAATATAGGAACATATGGACGTTTTCCTCTTTTGGTAACTTAGGAACGATGCCTGTTTGTAAGCAGTCCATTGATCAGTTCGGGCTCATTGGCTTTAGGAGCCTGTTTGCCTCAGCGGGGTGATAACTGCGGCCCTTTTGTCTTGCTCAGGTGTCCACTGCTCAACTCCCTTACCTAAAAGTGGTCTCCACATTTAACATCTCAGTTGGAGCATTTATTTGCTGAAAAGACATGTATAAAGTAGTTTTTTAATATTTGTAAAACATAAACATTCATAAACATTGTATTTATTTATTAAACATTTATTAAATGACATGGGATACAGATTTTATGTAGGTTTTCTTTTGAGGTTACACAGTTGTTGAGGTTACACAGTTGAGGTTACACAGATGTTTTCCAAGTGTATATGCAAAATATATACACAAAAAGGATTAGGTAAATGTGTCGTGGCTTGATATGAAGGAAAAATCACACACTCTTGGAACTGCACATGTGAGTAAGCTCTACTCCTTTGTATTCACATTTAGAGTTAATTTGAGTTTATGATATCAGAAGGCTTACCAGGATTTTAATTAAAATTATACAGATCATACATTTTAATAATGAATTAAGTACTTAAAAATATATGAGTAGCATAGAAATCATTTTTTCCCTATTGCTACTTCAAAAGAAGGGGAAAAATCACTTTAATTTTCCTACAAAGCCCTGTTTAATTCTTGCCCCTCTCCTCTCCCTTCTCCAAGAGGCATAGACATTCCAGGTATAGTAGAATAAAACACCAAGGCCAAGTATGATCAATAAACACCTTGTGGATATTAAGTATTTTACAACTCAGCAGGGGATAATGGTTAATGAAATTGAGATGATGGCAACATTTTAATTTTTTTTTAATTTTTTAATTTTTTTAAATTTTTTAATTTTTTTTAAGAGAGAGAGCATGAGAGGGGAGAGAGGCTGAGAGAGAGAGGAAGACACAGAATCTGAAGCAGGCCCCAGGCTCTGAGCTGTCAGCAACCGGCCCTATGTGGGACTCAAACCCACAAACCTTGAGATCATGACCTGAGCCGAAGTTGGACACTTAACCGGCGGACCCACCCAGGCACCCCTAAATAATTTTTCACATTACAACTTCACTATGTATTTCTTCAGTGCTGTTTAATACATCAGCATGATCAAACGGACTCAGTAACATTTATCAAAAAAGCTGACTTGCTCTTGTTAATATAAACACTGTACTTGGGATTTAAATGCTGTTTCATTATTGAAAATTATATTTTTTAAGGTTCTACTGATACAAATTTTGAACTCATGTAATTTTATAAATGCAACAAGTTGGCCAGTGAGAGGGGAAAAGTACTTTATAACAGTATAACAATGTCATCCTCATCATCATAAATAATTTTAATAGCATAATACTATAACTAAATGGAAATATTTTAAATGATTTCTCTTAAATCTTCAAATATTAAAGAAATACTTTCAGAGCATTAGGTATAAAAAATAAGAAATAGAATTATATAATTCCTTATAGTTTTTATTTATGGCTCTATCTGATTCTATCTAGCTACAGTTTACCTAAAACTTAATGCCTAGAAAGTGCTATTAGAGTAATATCTATTATTAATCAGTCAGCTATTTTGACAAAATCATAATGGTGCTTTCTCCTTGTAGACGATATTGTAGCAATATTTTATCAGACTACCACTAAAAAAAAATACCCTGGTAATATGTTTACTTTTTAAATTACAAACTAATACTATTAAAATGCAGTTTTATCAAACTTTTCTAAAAACAGATAATTTATCTTGCTTGTAAGTTAGAAATCATCATCACTTGAAAAGCAATGTAGTCTAGCGGTTAGGACCTTACCTAGGTTTGAATCATGGTTCTACCTTGGACAGACCCATCAGTTTCCTCAGAGAACTGGGACTAATAATAGTCCCTACTTCATAGAGGAATAAATGGATTGATAAATGCATGATATTTAGAAAATTTCAAGTGTTCAGCAAATATTTGCTGACATCATATCTTCCTCATTAAGAGACAATGATAGCAATTGTAATAAATCACCGTAGTTGGTAAAAGAAAATTGAAAAGAAATAGTGGCTGGGGCACCTGGGCATCTCTGTTGGTAAGTGTCCAACTTCAGCTCCGGTCATAATCTGATGATTCCTGAGTTCAAGCACCATGACAGGCTATATGTTGACAGCTCAGAGCCTGGAGCCTGCTCCAGATTCTGTGTCTCTCTCTCTTTTTGCCCCTCTCTGCCCCTCTGCCACTTGAGCTCTGACTCTCTCAAAAACAAATAAACATTAAAAATTTTTTATGGAAATAAATTTGATGGTCATATTTTAAGATGCATTGAATTATGCTATAGTTTCAGAATTTATGTAAGTGCTCAGAAAATACCTACTGTAAGGCCAGGGACCAAGGCACACAATAATTACTTCTTTTATTAGTGGCAGCAGTAACTGATTTTTTGAAAATAATATAATTCTGATCCAAAGCTGGTAAGAAAAGTGCAAAAATGAAAACCATACATGTCAATTTACCTATGAAGGTGAGCCAAATTTTTAATTAAACTGTTAGCTAAATGTTTCCAATGCTGCATTAAAATAATGAATCAAACTAAAAAAAGGCTTATCCCAGGAATAAATGCATACTTTATCATCAGAAAATTATATCCCTGTAAAACGCCACACAAATAAAATAAAGCAAAAAATTGTATTGGTACAAAGCACTTGATACATTCAACAACTATTTATTGTGAAAGGTATTAAGAAAAGAGAAATAAAAACCTTTGCAATGTGATAAAGGCTAGTAATGTAAAACTTATAAAATATATAGTTGTACATAATTCAGAAGTTTTGAAGCATTTGTCTTGTAAGTAGGAACAAAATAAAGATTTATACTATTTAGGGATAAAATTCAAAATATTCAAAAATAATTCCAGAAGTGATACTAATCACAGATTTGATGTAGTCAAATCTCACTGGAGAGTAACAGATGATTTCTAGCTTTGCCACAAATTTGCTACAAATATTAGATTTGAGGATCTAGCCAATGCAGTAAGACAGAAAATGTACAGAGTTTGAGATTTTACCTAGAAAATCTGATATAATCCACAAATTGTTAGAAATATTGGGTTTAGCAAAGCAATTAGATACTTAATCAATGGAAGAAATTAGCACTAATATTCTCTATTTGTGTTTATAAAAACATAAATTAAGGAATATCCTAAAAACAAATAAAACTTCTATGAAACATTTTAAGATATAAGATTTGACATTATAAAGTTTTCAATTATCATTGAACTAGACTATACATTTAATAAATTCAATCATATTCTCAGCAGGATTTTCTGTGGACATATACAAAATTATTCTAAAATTTATATGAAAGAACAAAGGTGCATATGGAACTTTTTTGAAAGAAATGAAAAGAGCAAAAGAGAGACTTCCTTATAAGGTATTAAGACACGTTGCAAATCCATCATAAATAAAACTGATGGCACTAATATATTCACAGACAAACACAGCAATGGAATAAACCAGAGGAAAAAACCATGTATATTATGGGAACTTGTAAATAATAGCAGGACCAATCAGTTAGGGAAGAACAAATTGCTTATTGAGGCTGGGGAAATTAGCTCACTACTTAGAGAATAATATATTAAATCATAAAATTATCTGAAAAAAATAAAATGTAAGTGAGAAAATGCATTTACAGAATATTGAGATGTAAATTTAAAAATATCTATATTGGATAAGGTGGGTAAAGATGTTCTTAATTAAAGGCAAAAATATGCAACAACAAACCAAAAAAAGTGGTTTTAAACACATAGACATTAATGGTTTATTTTCTATAAAGGACACTACAGTAAATGCAGATTTGGAGAAAATACTTGCAATATAGCATAATAACATAAGACTAGCTCAAACATGCATTTTATACCTATGTAAATTAACATAGTTTGACAGGCATTTCACCAAAGCAATTATTAAAATGGCTAACAAACATATGAGCGATGTCTAAACTCATTACTAACTAGAAGAATACGTATTCATACAATAACTAGAAATGATTTTTTGTCCACTAGATAAAGGCAAGAACCTAATTTTAATAACATAAATTGGTAGTGAGACTGTGCAGAAAGTGACATCCTCATGCATTGCTAGTAGGAACAAATTTGCTCAGCCTTTTTGGACAGCATTTAGGAAATGTTTTAAATGATTCAACAATTTCAGTTCTGCAATATATGCCTTAAAGAAACTTTTGGAAAGGTATAAAGATACATACTAAGGAATTACCGCTTAAATGTCCTTCAGTTAAAAAATTGACAAATTGGGGCGCCTGGATGGCTCAGTCGGTTAAGCATCAAACTTCGGCTCAGATCATGATCTCACGGTTTGAGTTGGAGCCCCACCTCGGGCTCTGTGCTGACAGCTTGAAGCCTAGAGCCTGCTTTGTACTCTATGTCTCTCTCTCTCTCTCTGCCTTCCTCTGCTCATGCTCTGTCTCTCACTCTCTCTCAAAAATAAACATTAAAAATTTAAAAAAAATTGATAAATAGGGGGCCTGACTGGGTCAGTTGGTTGGGAGTCCAGCTTCAGCTCAAGTCATGATCTCACGGTTCGTGGGTTCAAGCCCTGCGTCAGGCTCTGTGCTGACAGCTAGCTCAGAACCTGGAGACTGCTTCAGATTCTGTATCTCCCTCTCTCTCTGACCCTTCCCTGCTCATGCTGTCTCTCTTTGCCAAAAATAAATTAAAAAGAAAACATTAAAAAATTGATAAATAAAAATTGGTTATAAGCAAATGGTGGAATAAAATAGTCAATATAAATTATCTAAATCTGTGTGTATCATCATGGACAGACCTCAAAAACAGAATATTCAGTGAAGAACAATAAGAAAGAAGCACACAGAGCTATGTAGCAAATATCATGTATGTAAAATTTTAAAATGGGTATCTTTGAGATCAAGTTGTGGGAGGAGTTTGGCCTATTGATGAGTGAAGAATGGAACAAAATATAACTAAATAAAGGAAAATGGAAAGAGAAAATATGTGTGTATTATACATTGCAAATTAGGACCAATGTCACTGTGTGTGGCTGACTTAAAAACAAAAAACAAGCCAGATAGCCTATGTCCTTAATTAACTCCTGTCAAAAAACTAAGTTGAACTTTTAATTAGAGAATCTTATAAAGTGTATTAATCTAAGAAACAAGCTAAGGCATGATTCAATTCTAATAACTAAAACTTATATCGAAACATTGTTACCTAAAATTCATAAATACTTTAAGGCACTATAAGTAAGGAGAAAGAAATTCTCTAACATTTTCCTGATGGTTTAATTTTTCCATTTCACTTTCTGTATATAAAACATAGGTATAACCTGTCCTTAGTTGAGATTTTCAGCTAATTCATTTGTAGCAAAAACTTTTATTTTGGTTGATATTTTCTTTTCTTATAAAACAAGTAATAATTAGAAAAGAGAAAATAAAAAGAAATATACGGGCGTCTGGGTGGCTCAGTAGAGTGAGCATCTGAATCTTGGTTTTGACTCAGGCAATGACCTCATGGTTCATGGGATGAAGTCCTGTGTGGGACTGACAGCATGGAGCCTTTGGGGGTCTCTCCCCCTCTTTCTGCCCCTCCCCTGCGCGCACTGTCTCTCTCAAAGTAAATAAAATTAATTTAAGAAAAACAAATGTAGTTAATTAGAAAATCTGCCATTTACTGCACAAATTCAAACTTGATAAATATTGTCTTAGGCACCTGAAAACTTAGTTATTATGCATGTGCCATAAGATTTGTGGATGTAGTGTCTTTAATATAAACTTAACCTCACATCAAATAAATGCATATTTTCTGTCCTTTCTTGCCATTAACCCGTATACTTTTAAGAACACTATATTACATGAAAAAGTATTTTCTAATAAAATTGACTAACATATATACTATGGCTCTATGAAAAGATAGATATGCATACCATAATTCTGTAAACAAATATATATAATTTCACACAGAACCATATCTTTTATTTTTGAAACTGATAAAGCCACTGGTCTTAGGTTAAAGAATAGAATGTTGCATATTCAAGGGATGAGAACATGAAAGAGGCATTACTCCCTGGACCATGGGAAATGTCAGTGGGTGGTTAAGACAGCTGATGATTTCAAGGGAACAAAGAGAATATGAAAAGTTTCTCTAGAAAGCTGGACCTCAGTCATGAAGTGCCGTAATTACTAGGTTTAGAAATCAATTCTATTCATCTTGGGAAGACAAAATTAAAGCCACATGAAAAGGTATCTGGGAGCTAGTTAACTCTTTTAACAGACTTTTCTCTTTAGAAGCTTAATGAATACTAAATATGGGCCAACCCATTACATGGTTAATACCTGAGGGCAGCCTACGGTACTAAGTGAAAACACTTGAGAGTTAATGATGAAAGTTTCATGACGTATCAAAATCTGAAACCTGACCACCATTTTAACTTGCTTATCAGTTTTTAAATTTTTTTTTAAAGGCACTGAATTAGATGTTATATTTCTGGTGCATTTTAAATTTTCAGTAGAAGTTTTTATTAATCTATGTTAATGAAACATACTAACAATACATTAATGATATACTTTGATGAGCATTTACTTTAATGCATGTGAACAACTCAGAAGGAAGAAAATCAATCGCTATTAAAATTTGTATTTGAAGGGGGTGCCTGGGTGGCTCAGTCGGCTAAGCATCTCACTTCGGCCCAGTTCATGATCTCACCATTCCTGAGTTTGAGCCTGCATCGGATTCTGTGCTGACAGTCAGAGCCTGGAGCCTGTTTTGGATTCTGTGTCTCCCTCTCTCTCTGCCCCTCCCCAGCTCACATTCTTTCTGTTTCTCTCTCTCTCTCTCTCTCTCTCTCTCTCTCTCTCTCCCTCAAAGCTAAATAAACATTTAAAAAATTGTACCTTGGGGTGCCTGGGTGGCTCAGTCGGTTAAGTGTTAGACTTCGGCTGAGGTCATGATCTCGCAGTTTTTGGGTTTGAGCCCTGCATCAGGCTCTGTGCTGACAGCTCAGAGCCTGGAGTCCACTTCGGATTCTGTGTCTCCCTCTCTCTCTCTCTGACCCTCCCTTGATCACAATGTCTCTCTCTCTGTCTCTCAAAACTTAATAAAATGTTAAAAAAAACTTTTAAAAATGGATCTTGAGTATTTGAAAACTTCAACATATTTTATAACTACTTATAAAACAGAGAAACATTAAAAAATAAAATTACCCCTCCATTTGGAGAGTGCATTTCACAGCACAGGCTGTGCCCATCCATGGATGGCATTCTATGGCTCTCTCTGTTGGATCTACATCAAGTCAACAATAATTATTATTCTAAAACAAACTCAGAGAGCAGCAAGCTTGGCTCAGGCAGACTGCATTGCAGCCAAAAACAGGGGTAACTGCCATCTTTGTCATTCTTCTGGCCCTCAGAAATATGAGGGAAAATGGGAAGAGCTGTTTACAAACTCTCAAATATGCCCCTGTGAACGATGACTCTGTAAATCATCCATCTAAGACATAAAAGCCAGAAGGTGAGTGCAAATGCAACAGGTGTACCTACCCCTCTGTATCTCATTCCCAGTCAATTTGAGGAGGTCAGATTGAAATTCAATCAGTACCGATCACATTACTTTGGTCACTATCTTAATTTGGGTTACCAAGCCCTGACTCAATGATCTCAGTGCAACTAGTTTATTTTAAACATGATTCCAGGAACCTTCCATAAGGGAGTAGGAACTGAGGCAGGGATGGGAAATGCGTTCATTTCCAAGGGCTATTATAACAAATTGCCACAATTTGCTGGTGACTTAAAACAACAGAAATGTATTCTCTCACAGTTCTAGAGGTCAGAAGTCCAAAATCAAAGCATCAATAGGGCCACACTCACTCCAAAAGCCCTAGGGGTTTGTCATTCCTTGGCTTTTCCAGGTTTTGATGGCTGCTAGCCCTCCTTGGTTTGTGGCAGCATGCAGTCAGTCTGTACCTCCCTCTTCATGTGGCTTTCGTTCTTCTGTGTCTCTGCCTTTTTCTCCCTTTGGAAAGAACATTCTCATTGGATTTAGAGCTCACTCGAATCCAGGAAAATCTTATCTCAAAATTCTTAATTAATTATGCCAGGAAAGACCCAATTTCCAAGTAAGGTCACATTCTGAGTCTCCAGGTGACCATGAACTAGGAGAGGATGATATTCAAAAGGCAGCCAATGGTGTGCGATTAAGCAAGATACCCTATTAGGTAACTAGAACTCAAACCCATTGGCAAATTCTGGAAACCAGTGGAGAACTGAAGCCCCGTAGTTACATTTCACACATCCAAAGTAAGGAAATTAGCTCCAACTTTTGTCAGTAATTGGGGGAAGCTGTTGGGGATGGAAAGGGAGGAGGTGGCTGAGCATGTGAAGAAAAAGGTTAGATGGAGCCCACCTGTCTAGTTGGGACTCTTTCCCCTATTAAAATAGTCCTGAATAAAATTGGCCATCATCATTTTAACTTTTATCTGACTCTGGTTTTGTCTGCACCTTTCTCTCTTTCTTTCTGTTGCCTACTGTTTCTGGGTATTTTTGTTTGTTTTGTTTTGTTTTTTTGGAGAACGCTAAGAGATTTGGGCACTGAGAAATGGGTTCTTGCTTCTCTAAATATCTAATAATGTGGAAGTGGATTTAGAACTGGGTAATGAGCAGAGGCTGGAAAAGTTTGGGGGTATGTTTTTTAAAAGTCAAGATTACTATGAAGAGATGGACTATTGCTACAAATGTGGACTTAAAAGCTACTCTGCTGAGATCTCTGATGGAAATGAAGAGCAGGTTGTTGGAAGCAGAAAAAAAAAAAGATGGTCCTTGTGAAATTGGCAAAGAATTTGGCTGAATTGTATACTAGTATTTTGTGCAAAACAAAACTTTAGAGACATGAAAATGGATACTCAGCTAAGGATATTTCTAATCAAAATATTGAAGATGCAGTCTGGGTCCTTCTGACTACTTATGGTAAAATGTGAAAGGAGAAACATGAATCGAAGAAGGAGCTGTTAAGCAAAATGGAACCACAACTTGGTGATTTGGAAAATTCTCAACTTATTCCTGTTGCAAAAAAAATGAGAGTTTATCCTGAAAAGAACATTAAGGATATTGCCAAATGGCCATTTGATAAGGAAATTAGTATGGGTATGAAGGACAAATTTAATCAGCCCCATGCAAAGGTGCCAGGAATAGAAATGAGATTAAGCAGTAGAAGCACTGCCAAATGGAACTAAAGGAAGAAAAAAAGATGGAATGAAAGAAGACTACTAGCATGTCTTATCCTTTAAGAAAGGGAAAAATGACCCCCAAGGCAAATTAAGGATCATGAGGGTTGCCACTCCCACCAAAGTCCAAGGTCCCTTGGTTTTAGGGAGACACACCTCACAGAGAGCTGAGGGGGCTACTTCCACTGAGCCGAAGGGGCAGCTGCTCTGCAAAACCAGAGGGTGATACTGCTGTGCAGGTGCCTGGAGGACAGAACACTGAACCAAAGAAGATTGTCCTTGAACTTTAAGATCTAATAGAATTTGTCTTGATAGGTTTGAAACTTGTTTGAGACCTGTCACCCCTTTTTTTTTTTTTACTTCTTCCTTTTGTAATGAGAATGTCTGTCCCCTTTCTGTCCACCATTGTATATTAGAAGCATGTAACTTTGTGCTTCTAGCTTCAAATTCATAGCCAGAGAAGAATTTTGCCTCATGATGAATCCTACCTCAAGTTTCACTCATGTCTGATTTAAAAGATATTTAGATAAGACTTTGGACTTTAGACTTTATAGATGAAGCTGGAATTTTTAAGACTTGGGGCTATCAGATTGGAATTAATGTATTTGCATGTGAGAAGGACATGAATTTGGGGAGACTAGGGGCTGAATGTTATGGACTAAATGTCTGTGCCCCTTCAAAATGTGTATGTTGAACCCGTAACTCCCAATGTACCTATATTTGGAGACACCATTTGCCAGAAGAGATAAAGGTTAATTGAAATCGTAAGGGTAGCACTGGTTCCCATCTTATAGGACTGGTCCCCTTATAAGTAGAGCAAGAGACACAAGAGCTCTCTTTCTTCCCATTCTGTGAGAAAATGGAAAGAAGGCAACAGTCTGTGAGCCAGGAAGAAGGCTTTCACCAGAAGCTAACCATGTGGGCATCTAGATCTTAGACTTCCAGTCTCCAAAACTGTGAGAAAATAAATGTCCATTGTTTAAGTCCTCTAGTCCATGTTATTTTCTTATGGCAACCTGAGAAGACTAATAATAACCTTCATGCCACCATTCATATTCTATCAATTCAACAAATATTAAGACAAATGGAGTTAAAATATCGGAGGAACTGAATCCATTTGAAAATATATGAGTCTCTGAATCAAATCAAGTCGGAGGTGAAATAATTCCTTAACAATTCACATATAAACTACACAAGTACCTTTTTTTCCTTTTTCTACTTGAGTGTTCTAGAACTTGTAAACAAAATATTACTGTCAGATTAAAATTAGCATACTTCATATATGTAAGTATGCCTACACTGTCTGTATTTCTAAAGAACAAATTGTTCTAATGAACAATATGCAATAGACCTCTTAAAGTCCCAGGTGGTTAACTTTAAACTGAACTTTTTTTGTAGTGATCCTACTATCTTTAAGAATTTAAAAAAATAGATTTAAAAATATGTAAGTGATGAGTAGTTCATATTGTTATCATAGTCAGCTTGGGAGGCTATACCAAAATACCATAGACTTAGTGCCTTAAATAACAAAGACTGTTTCTCATAATTCTGGAGGCTGGGTACCAATAGATCAAGGTACCAATAGATCTCTGTATGATGAAAGAACCTCCCTGGTTTGCAAATGGCCCTTCCTTGATATACCCTCACACAGTTGAGGTAGAGATCATCTCTCTTGTCTCTTCTTATAAAGGCACTAATCCCATCCAATGACGGCTCTGCCCTCATGATCTAATTACCTCCCAAAGTCTCCACTCCAAATACAATCATTGGGAGTTGGGACTTGAACATGTGCATTTTGCAGGGACACAAACATCAGTCTATAATAATTGGATGCAAGCATTAGTTTTAAAGACTGAAATTTTTAAAGCATTAGCATGTTTCTTCCAGAAAATTATTATATAGTTCAATCTTGGTGTATCTATATATCTCTATCTTTATTATCAGTGTGTAGACACATATAGAATTTATCATTCTATATTTCCATATTTCCCATTTTTTAACTTAATGGAATATATATCTCTGAGGTACAACTAAGCCATTAGAACCCAAATCCCTGACTTCCCTGTGAAAAATATATAAGTCAGAATGTCTTTAGAACTATTTTTCTTTGCTACTTTGTTTTTCTAGATATTGCTCAGGATAGTTTCATAGGTTACTTTTTTTTAATTTTTAATATTTCTTATTTTCTGCTATGGTATGAAACTCTAATTGCCTATGGGACTATTCCTCACAGCGTTACATATATTATTAAAAAAATGAGTTACTTTTCATTGAAAGTCTTTAAGATCTGACAGATTAAATTTCTGAGGCAGGTCTCTGGGATTTATTGGCACTCTTTCACTGAGATGTCTGTATGTGTGTATATAAGTACATTTTTCTGAGACAAAGTTTCATAAAATTTATCAGGTCTTATCAGAGGCCCATGATTCAAATGTAGTTAAAACTCTCTGCTCCCCTAGCAGGAATGGGCTATCTGACATCTAACTGGGAAAAAACTCAATGCTTCCAACCATGATGACACTAGCGACTTTATGTCTGTCCTATTAAGAACAGGCACTCTTTTTATTTTCTATTTGCCGTTTAAATTACAGAGAGAACCACAAACAAGAAAAAATAATGAATTTTACCAAATTTCCGACAAATATAATATGTCCATCAGAGAATTAATTCTTTAAAGCAGCATTGGATTGTGGCTTAAAGAGTCCCAAAGGAATTTAAATTAATTCCCTTTGTAAGCAGCTGTCACAATTTTGGTAAAATGCTCACATGATCTCCCCTTAGACTGCATCTGTTTCTTTAGCAAGGTCCTAGGAGCATTTCTTTAAGTACTGAGAAGCAGTATTATCCTATTAAATGCACTTACTTTGAATTTATTTTAAATATGTTCAGGTCAAAAGTCAGTGTGTAGATCCTGCGAGGTCATCCACCTAACTCTGACTCTAATTTACAGAAATTCTTACTTGAACCATTTTATTAAACAATGTTATTACATTTTTAAAAGTAAAATCTGAAAAATTTAAGGACAAGACCCCCTTTCTAACCTTAGGGTCACAGTGCAAATTTGGTGTATTAACATGTTTCTGGGATTATATTACCTATGAAGAAGAAACTTAAATCCTACAAATACCATGATCATTTGTTCTTACAAACCTGATGTTATTGTTGTTCTTGTAAAAGTGCTGAAAATGCACAGGGGCTACTTCAAACTGCCCATAGAGCTTTCTAAATATTAGCTCTGCCTCTTACTGATTTTTCAACCAGATTAATTAATTAATGAGAGAGAAAGAGATAAGTAAAGTACACATATGCATTAGCTTGCTAGGGCTACCACAACAAAATATCACAGATTAGGTGGCATAAACAATAAAAATTTATATTCTTCAAGTTCTTGGAAGCTTGAAGTCCAAGATCAAGGTGTTGGCAGGTTGATTTCTTCTGAGCTCCTTCTGCTCAGTTTGTAGATAACTGTCTTCATGCATATTCTCACATGTCTTTGCTCTGTGCACACACATTCCTGTATTTTTGTATGTTCAAATTTCCTCTTATAAAGACATCAGTTAGACCAGAATTAGACCCATTCTAATAGCATCATCTTAATTTACTTATCCCTTTAATGACTCTAACTCCAACGTCACATTCTAAGGTACTAGAGGTTCGGGCTTCAACATATGAATTTGGGGGAAAACACAATTCTGCCACTAGAACATATACATTATTGTACAGAAAAAAGTGCTTCTAAGAATAAAAGAGAGAACTATTTATACTCACACTTTAGCAGTATTAATGAAACAGAACTGTCATCTTAGACAGATAGTCTGGTCATCCTTGTGTTTAGAGACGCTTTATGAAATGTCTTCACAATTCAAACTCCAGTTACTCAATGCACCCCTTATGGCCTCCATTAAAACTTAACTAGTTTGTTGATCTAAAGAATCCTCAAGTAGTGAAGAATCCACTTTGTCAGAGAGGTCTTGAACCCCAGAGTTCCTTCCTGCCTTTCTATCATTTCAGGATGGTAGTAAGAAACATGTCTCTTGTCACAGATTGACCTTACAGTGTTTCTTGCTCTTTTTAGTTACATACTGAAGTGTTCGATTTCCTACTACATCATTGTCCTGCTAGGAGTTATAGAAGGTATCATCGAAGCTATGTTGGCAAAGTCCTGTTTTGTGTTTTCTATAAAGCTATGTTTTATCAAATGTTTGAAAGGAAAAATGTTCATATAAATACTTTATTTTTTTAGGTTTATTTATTTATTTTGTGAGAGCAAGCAGGGGAGGGCCAGAGAGGGAAAAGAGAGAGAGAATTCCAAGCAAGTCCCACGTTGTCAACTTTGAGCTGGATATGGGGCTCAAACTCATGAACTGTGAGATCATGACCTGAGCCAAATCAAGAGTCAGACACTTAACCAACTGGGACACCCAGGTGCCCCTAAACACTTTATTCTTAAAATTGAAAGAGGTCCATATACTGTTAAATAAAGAGAACTGAGAGTTGCTGAAAGGGAGATGGATGGGGGCAGGGGGTTAAATGAGTGATAGATGTTAAGGAGGGCACTCACTGGGCTGAGCACTGAGTATTGTATGTAAGTGATGAATTACTGGGTTCTCCTCCTGTAACCAATACTACTCTGCATGTTAATTAACTTGAATTTAAATAAATAAATTAAAACTTGAAAAAAAATTGAAAGAGGTCCAGAGAGGTTTTGGGATGTATAACCTTACAGATTTTAATGAGATAAAAGTACAGTTGTATTATACATTATGTACCACTACCGATATAGTCTTAGGAGTACTCCAGAGGAAAAACACGTTAATATTTATGAAGAAAACTATATTATCACTTTTAGTAAAAATATTAAAATTATACACACACAGGCACAAATATAAGAGAAGCAGGTAAGGAATGATAAAGGATAGAATTAAGTGATTTAAAAAATAGAGAAGGAGTGCCTGGGTGTCTCAGTCTGTTAAGTATCTGACTCTTGATTTCAGGTTGGGTCATGATCTCATAGTTTGTAAGATCAAGTTGTGCTAAACATGGAGTCTGCTTGGGATTCTCTCTTTCCCTCTGTATCCCTTTGCTTCTCATGTGCCTATGTGCACTCTCTCTCAAAATAAATAATGGGGATTTTTTGGTAAATGGAGAAGTAAAATATTTCTAAAGTTTGAAGTCTTTTGGCTTAACAGAAAAGTAAAGAAGAAAAAACTGTCAAAACAAGAATGATAAACTATATTCAAATATATTACATTAGAGAAGAAAACAGAAAATATAAAAGGATATGTGTATTCATTTCCTAAGGCTGCCATAACAAATTACCATAATTTTGGTGACTTAAAACAACAGAAATTTATTTTAACACACTTGTCCCACATCAAACTGTTTACTCCTTCCAGAGGCTTTAGGGGACAATCTAACTTGGCTTTCTCTGGTTTCTGGTTGCTCCAGAAACTCTTTGGCTTGTAGTTATATAACTTCACTGTCTTCCTTTGACTTCCCAAGGCCTTTTCTTCTTTGTGTCTTTTCTGCATGTCTTATACAAAGAAATTTGTCTTTGGATATAAGGTCTACCTTGATAATCCAAGATGTATGATATCTCTAGATCCTTAATCATATCTGCAAAACTTTTTTCCAAGTGTTTTTATTAATAGATTCTGGATTGTCATTATGAACATATCTTTTGGAGGGGTCATCATTAAATCCAGTTTGATAGTTTAGAGCTTAGGATACCAATTTTGGAGTTATATGCATATGATTATAGGCTTATTCTCCTCCAAAGACTAAAATTTAGCAGAATTAAATCTTAACATTTATCTAAGAAATGTTTTATAACTAATCTAAGAGCTCTACTAAGACAAGCAACAGTGGTAGGTGTACAGAAGTAGTCCATGCTTTAGTCCATGCTTTACTTGATGGGATTACTTTCTCCACAGTTTCATAGATGTTGATTATATACCAAAGCCAGCACTTTGATGAATTGTATCTCCTATGTAGTGTTTTGGGAACATGAAATCCAGGAATTTTTAGGAATTTGTCACTAGTAGATTTGGAAAACTTTTTTAGCAAACAAACTGAACAAGAAAATCATGATGTATACCATGCAGAACAGGATAAAGAAGGAAAAGCTGAATTTTGAGGCAAGCAGGCCTGGATTTGACTCTCTCACCTTGGTAAGTAACTAAATGTTCTGAGTTCTCCTCCTTTCTATTTGTAATACCCATACCTCATGACAATGTTAAATGTGTAAATGATTAAGATATGTTAGCAGTCATTATTTTGTCTTGTACATATTCAGTTTTTAATAAGAATGAGTTCTAATGGCTATAGAAGAAAAAGCACAATTAGCAAAATATGTAAGTTCATCCTAGAAGAGAAAAGTATGTGGTAAATGGATGTGATTAACTCAACAGAACATTAAAGGAATTATTCACTACAATCAAGTGGGATTTACTTTTGGGCTTCAAGGGTGGTTCAATATTCACAAAGCAATCAAAGTGATATACCACATTAATAAAAGAAAGAATAACAATCACAGAATTCTCTCAATAGATGCAGAAATAGCATTTGACAAACCATGATTAAAAAAAAGAAGAATCTCAACAAAGTAGGGATAGAGAGAACATACCTCCACATCATATGGTTAAAAAAAAGAAGAATCTCAACAAAGTAGGGATAGAGAAAACATACCTCCACATCATAAAAGCCATATGCAAAAAACCCGCAGCTAATATCATCCTCAATGTGGAAAAACTGATATATTTTCCTCTATGATCAGGGACAAGAGAGAGATGTCCATTCTCATCATTTTATTTAACATCTTTATTTAACATAGTACTGGTAGTCCTAGCCTCAACAATCAGACAAGATAAAGAAATAGAAGCTATCCAAATTGACAAGGAAGAAGTCAAACTTTCACTATTTGCAGATGACATGATACTCTACATTAAAAAAGGGAAAGACTTTACCAAAAAATTGTTAGACTTATACATGAATTCAGTAAAGTTGCAGGGTACAAAGTCAACATACAGAAATCTGCTGCCTCCCTATACATCAATAATAAAGCAACAGAAAGAGAAATCAAGGAATTAATCCCATTCACAAATGCACGAATACCCATCAGATATCTAAGAATAAACTTAACAAAATAGGTAAAACATGTGTACTCTGAAAACTATAGAAAACTTTTGAAAGAAATTAAAGATGACACAAAGAAATGGAGAAACATTCCATGCTCATAGACTGGAAGAACAAATATTGTTATTGTCTGTTCTACCCAAAGCAATCAACATATTTAATATAATTCCTTTCAAAATACCACCAACCTTTTCACAGTGCTATGGAACCACATAAGATCCCAAAGAGCCAAAGCCTTTGTAAAAAAGAAAAGCAAAGCTGGAGGCATCAGAATTCCAGACATCAACCTATATTATAAAGCTGTAGGGATTTAGACAGTATGGTACTAGCACAAAAGCAAACGCAAAGACCAATGTAACAGAATAGAGAACCCAGGAAATGGACCCACAACTATATAGTCAACTAATTTTCAACAAAGCAGGAAAGAATATCCAATGGGAAAAAATCCTTTCCTCAAGAAGTGGTGTTGGGAAAATTGGGCAGCAACAGGACAAAAGAATAGAACTGGACCACTGTCTTACACAATACAGAAAAATAAATTCAAAATGGATGAACTCCTAAGTGTGAGATGGGAAACCATCAAAACCTAAGAAGAACACAGGCAGTAACCTCTTTGACATCAGCCATAGCACCTTGTTATGAGATACATCTCTGGAGGCGAGGAAAACAAAAGCAAAAAGAAACCATTGGAACTTCACAATGATAAAAAGCTTCTGCACAAAAAGGAAATATCAGCAAAACTAAAAAGCAATCAACAGAATGGGAGAAGATATTTGCAAGACATATCAGATAAAGGTGTTAGTATCCAAAATTTATAAAGAAGTTATCAAACTCAACACCCAAAAAACATGTAATCCAGATAAGAAATGGGCAGAAGATAATATTTTTTAAAAGAAGACATCCAAATGGCTAACAGGCACGTGAAAAAATGCTTAATATCACTCATCATCAGGGACATACAAATCAAAACCACAATGAAATACCACCTCACACCTGTCAGATTGGCTAAAATGAACAACACAGGAATCAGCAGATGTTTCCAAGAATGTGGAGAAAGGAGAACCCTCCTACACTGGTAGTGGGAATGCAAACTGGTGCAATCATTCTGGAAAACAGTATGGAGTTTTTTCAAAATTTAAAAATTGCATTACTAGGTATTACTAGGTATTTACCCAAAAGATACAAAGTGCTGATTCAAAGGGGCATATGCACCCCAGTGTTTATAACAGAATATCAATAATAGCCAATTATGGAAAAAACCCAAATGTCCATTGACTGATGAATGGATAAAGAAAAAGGTGGTGTATATTTGCAGAGGAATATTACTCAACCATGAAAGAGAATGAAATCTTGACATTTGCAATGATGTGGAAGAAACCAAAGTGTATTATTATAAATATAATTAGTCAGAGAAAGACAAACACCATATTATTTCACTCATTTCACTCACTAAAGTACAGCAGTACAATTTGTGAAAACCTTACTAAAGATGTTTTCTAAGGAGTAATTCTGAAATTGAGAATAATGAAGATATAATATAAGAACAATAGTTATCCACTATCAGTGTATTTTCATGGAAGGTGACATTCTACATAACCTATATATATATTATATTACACCATAATATGCCTTCTTATATATATAATATTAATTTCCATACACACAACTTCTTGGTCACTCCAAAGCTTAATCTTGTCAATTTAAGAAAAAATGAATTTAGTAGAAATATTTGGTAGCTCACTAAGTCTCTGGGGGATATGGAGTTAAGCATAGAACAAACACAGCTGAGATCAATGTCCAAACCACAGTGGTATCCCTACAGCTAAGTCACTACTAATCATGTTCCTTAGCATGGATGTCATAGGTCTCCCTGAACTCCTGGACTGCTGGCACGGTCTTCTTTGAAAGTGGTCTCCCCCTGCATTCTCAGAAGAAAACTTTCACACATCACCTGCTTTTTGCATCACTCTCCTGATAAACAGTCTAGCTTGGATTCATGAGGGCCTAGGTCACATGCTTATACCTGAGCCATGAAGAAGACTGAGCTAGAATAGAAACTCATAAATATAATTGAATGTGCTGTATTCTTTCTTAATGCATATTTATTTTGATAGAGAAAAGAGTGTGAGTAGGGGGGAGGCAGACAGAATCCCAGGCTCTACACTGCCAACCCAGAGCCCAATGCTGGGCTTGATGCAGGGCTCGATCTTAGGAACCCTGAGATCATGACCTGAGCTGAGATCAAGAGTTGGACACATAAAGGACTGAGGCACACCTGAATGGACTAAAAAATGGGGCTTTTTCTAGTTTTGCCATCTCTACATGTAGGCAAATTATTTTGCTCAGTTAAAGCCTAAAGAGGCCTGAATTATAGAGAAATTTACTTTCCTATTTTAGTGGAAAATAAATAAGAAGTGGAAAATATTTTACATTATGATTAAGGGTTTAAAAAATAAAAATAAAAACAAACAGAAACTATTTTATTACCCCTAACAGTCAAATTTGTCTTTTAAGAATTCTTTTATAACAGAATGAAATTTTTCTAGATTTTGTATTTTGCCCTTAGTAAAACTCTGTGTTTTAAGTAATAAAATTAAAATGAATGTAGGGATGGTTTACCCTTGTGCTATTGTGTGAATTATAACCTGCCGATAGTGGTCTGCTCAAATAAACAGACATTTGAATAATCAATGATCAGGTACTAAAAATTTTTTTGCTTATATCACTAATGACTTCACCAAACCTCAGAGTTATTTATAATTTTGATTATTTACTATTCAGGGGAAAGAGCTGTAATCTATTGAGATCACTGTAAACAGCTTCAGGGCTTCTGATAAGAGCACTTAAATGGATTATCCATTATACATTAGCTAGAATAGGTTATCTAACAGGATTAATCAAAGAGTCCTTCAGGGTAAATTTCTTCTAGATGAATCCAAACTGATTTTTTAAACGCATTTTTTTCTTGAACCCTGCTAGAATCTGAGTTTTATCATGTTCTGTTCCCTATAAAATGTGTAATAATTAACAACGTCCGCATCAGAATTAAAACATATGCTCCTGTAGCATTTTTTGGAAGATTCTAGAAATTGACCAACAGTCCCCTGGCAGCACAATTGCAGAACATGCATTTATTTAAAAAAAAAATCTAAAACTGCAAGAAGTGGCTGGTAAGAGAGTATACCAGTTGGGAATATGCAAAAACTACAATAAATGAAGATTCAGTTTTATAGTTTGATGTGATAAAATAAAACCATAAATACTCATGATAACAGTCTCAAAAGTTTTAAAAATGAATTATATGTCTCTCTACACAAATAATTAAGAGAAAATATATGCACAGAGCTTGGTGCAAGTTTATATTCTTTGGACATTTTCCAGGCACAGTTTTCCATTTGTACTAATAATCTGCCTGACATTAAAATACACTTTGAGCAGCAAATTTTTACAAGCCATTGGTAATTAAACAGGAATCATTCCTTGTGATATGGGACTTCGAATGTGTTTAAGATGCAAAGGAAAACCTTTAATTAACTCCTTATAAATTTATGATGTGACAAGATATTGTCTGTTTCTTTTTCCCAGAGCCCGGAGACACCCAGCTCAGGCTATTAGTTACCTTTCAATGGCAGCCTAGCTACTGGAGAGTTGAATGGAACCTGCACTATCACAGTGCACATAAGAACAACTGCATAAAATATTAATCACCGCAGCTCCACATGTGAAATGTTACAAAAGAGGAAGTCAAAGAATAAGGGGGAAGAAAGTCACTGTAGGGTGCCATACATTAGCATCAACAAACCACTTGTAATGGCTAAAGCAAAATGTGGTGGCCCAAGTCCCACATGCTAATAATTTTCAAACTTTTGTCATGGTTAAATAATGACCTTGCCACAGTGGGGTCCCCTCATATAAAAGGAAGGGGCTCTGTCCTAATAGGGAAAGGAAAACAGCCCGAGTGCCAACATAACAATTGAAATAATTCATCGAAAACAAACAAAAATGTTAAATCGAGTCTGCTGTGTTCTGTAAGCTGGTTGTGGATGGTAGCACTTATAATAATGTTTGCTATTACTTTTACCCTCATACACCTCATTTACTCCATATAGCAAGCCGTAGATGTTGGTAGTATTGTACCTAGTTTTATTTTATTTTATTTTATTTTATTTTTAAGTTTATTTATTTATTTTGAGAGGAGGAGAGAGAGAGAGAGAGACAGAGAGAGAGAATCCCAAGCAGGCTCTGCACAGTCAGCACTGAGCCAGATGTGGGGCTTGAACTCATGAACTGTGAGATCATGATCTATGAACCAAAAGTGGGATGCTTAATCAACAGGGTCACCCAGATGCCCTTCCCTAATTTTAAAAGTAAATTTGCCAGGTTTATACATGGGAATTCTGAGATTCAAATCCTGGTTGGTGTGACTCTAACCCATATGCTTTTCGCCAGTTAATGGAAGCGTTAGCTACACCACCCTTCTTTCCTCAAGGAGGTTTAATATCACTTTGGCCTTATGGAGATTATGTTTGCTGTAAGTGAAATAATCTATAACAAATGTTATTATGAAACATCCACAAGCACTTCTGAAGGAATCAGCATTACATTAAATCTCCACTATACACTAATAACGTTAACCAAAAAAAGAAAGAAGATTTATAATAAAAGTTAAACCTGGTTTAAAAAATTTTTGTTAGCATCAAATTTATATATGACAACTATATATGTAATATATACATTTAAAATATATGTTACATTATATATTTTTGGGTTCCAAAGTATTTATTTATATATAAAGCACTTTCTAAGGTGAGACAACAATCACAATTAAAAAAAAAAAGAGGTGGGGGACTTTTACGTCAATTATTAGTCTACATTATATTTTAACCTCTGTACAAAGTTGCAAAGGTGAGAGAAGAGTAAATAGATT
The DNA here is from genome assembly GCF_006229205.1 of Suricata suricatta. Classification (NCBI taxonomy): domain Eukaryota; kingdom Metazoa; phylum Chordata; class Mammalia; order Carnivora; family Herpestidae; genus Suricata; species Suricata suricatta. Next base: position 33,812,166 of record NC_043704.1, on the reverse strand, counting down.
GGTAAATAATTTTAAAAAATACTACATATACAAAGGTGCCTTTATAGGCACGTTAATGTAACCAAAAGTGAACTGAAGTTGGAAAGATAAGGGAGGGGGAGGTAAAGAAGAGAGAGATGATTCAGGATGTTTAAGAATTGGGGTTAATGACTGACAGCGGAGGAGCTTGCTTTAGCAAGGCGTAATGGGATAAGGAAGAAGAGTTACTTCAGGTCACAAAACTGTCAAATCCAAAGCTCCTTTACTGGAGTTAACCATCTTCTCCTCTGAGAATACAGGGCTGCTGGATTGTTGACTCAATCTACTTAGATCCTAAAAAAAGACCTTTAACTAAAAGCTTTTCTTTATTTAAGTTAAAGGTTATGTTTGGATGAATTGAAGCAAATATTGCTTTACTTAATGGGAATTAAGAAAAGAGACCAAGAATTCTACAAATCAATCACATAGCATTTAACAGCTCAAAGTGTATCTATCAGTATAATAACAATAAAATCACTCACATTTATTAGACATTTGCTAATTTGAAAATATTGCCCTAAGTACTTCAAAAGAATTATCTTATTTAAATACTAGTATTACTTTTATTTTATTGATAAAGTTAAATGATCCAACTAAGGTTTAAATGTCAAAATAGAGAAATAACCAGAATCCAAGCTCAAGATTTTGCCTTTCAATTCTACTTTTAACCACTGTACTCTACCAGCCTTCCATAGCAATTCCTTAGGTGTGCTTCCTTCTTTCAAGCTACATAACCATCTCTATGGAAGCTGGAGGGATAATCAATAAGTGTATTTAAAAAATAAGATAATTATAACTATTTGTGTAGAAAGAAGAAAGGATTGTTTAGGAGAAGCAGTGTGTCCAAAGAAGAGAAAAGAACAGAGTAAAGTTGGTGGATGTAGATCTGAAATAATGGTTGAGTGGATCACAGAACAAATTTAATGTATATGAAAAGGAATACATTTCCTTTATAACTGTTTTGATGTCAATTTAAAGTTGGGGAGAATGTACCAAGAAGTAGGAAGGGTTGCTGCGATGAGAACAAATCTATCAATCCTTCAGAATATAATGGCGAGTTATGATTGATGGAAGATTCCATTGACTCAGTGTGACACAGTTTATGAAGTTGGGAAATATTACTCAAAGAGAAAAGCCAAGATTTCATAAACACAGTTTTGTACAGTTAAATAGTGAGATTTTTTTTTAATTGGAACTCATAGAAAATTGTTTTAAGGAAAAGGAATCCTATTTTAGGGCTTAGGAATTAAAATAATTGAAAACTCAATTGAGATTTCTTTATTTCTAGAATCCAGAAAATTGACATTGAAATTTGATACTTGATTTTCTTATTGATATCAAGAATGTACTTTATGTGATATTAAATACATGTAAGTTTGAACCACATGCAATTGCCTACTATATTCGACTAATGTGGTCTACAAAAAGAGGACTTTTTATGTATTTAATATATGTCCCAAAGTGCTTGTCACATCTTGTAGTAGGGAGGAACAATTGGACATATGAATTAAAATTACAATGTGTTTGGTTTTGTTTTACTGACTTCTTGATAACAAGCTAATTTTTTTAAATTTTTATTTTATTTATTTATTTATTTATTTATTTATTTATTTATTTATTTATTTTGAGAAACAGAGAGTGAACAGGGGAGGGGCAGAGAGAGAAAGAGACACAGAATCCAAAGTAGGTTCGTAGGCTCTGAGCTAGCTGTCAGCACAGAGCCCGATGCGGGGCTTGAACCCACAAATCCTGAAATCATGACCTGAGCCAAAGTTGGACGTTCAACCATCTGAGCCACCCAGGCGTCCCACAAGCTAATTTTTTTAAAGACTAATCGTTAAGCATAAGCTTGTAGCCTCATCCCGTTAGAATTATTTTCGCTCTTGCCACCATGAAACCTTGTGTTTATTGACTAGAGCACAATGAAAGTGTACGTCCTGCTTACAGTGCACACAGGGAGTTGCTCCTGGTGTGGGGGTAGCTCTCCTCCACTCAAATATCTGTGAAGCTGGCAACTTCATTTTTGATCTGCGGCCACCATGGCCTCATCATCATCTGACCAGAAGAAGAGGGTGAAGATCATAGCATAACAAACATACTTCTCAAAAACATTGGCTTGGAAGTGATCCATATCACAGTTACTCCCATTTTCTCAATGAGAACTAGGCACAAAGCCACACTTAAATGCTAAAGAAAGTGGAAGACACAATTTAGCTGAGTGCCTTGGAAGAGAAAATAGGCCCTACAGAGAAGCCAGAAGGATCTATCACATTGATATAAAACAATTACTTGGTTTATCTATAGTGTGGCATATTTTTAAAAGCATTACCAGAAGTAATTCAATGGTTCTGACTGACTGAGAATTGTTAGAGGTTCTTTGTTCTCACTATGATTTAATTTACCTCTTAATACACTAATGAAACTGGTTCTCTTATCAGCCATATATGTGAAGGGGAATTATTAGCATTAGCTTTTGCTAATAAATTTCATTGGCTGAATTGTAGTGTGTAGAACTTTTAAAAATGTGATATAAAAATAGTAAAGATACATGTTATCATTTTATAAGGAAAGTGATTTAGAGAATATATATCAGAGTCAGTAATTTTGACATGGTATTCTTAGTTATTTGTAATCATTTCATAATAAGCAGATTCAGAGCCTTAATGGAATATATAACATAATAATCTAGTTCTCAATCTAAGGGGTAAACTGAGAATAACAAATGATAAAAGTTGAATCATGAAATAGAATTCAATAGAAAGAGAAATGTATAGTTAAAATCTTTAAATTAAAAACTATTTTATTCTTCATTCTGCTTTTAACATCTACCATTAAAAAGTTCATCCACATTTTATATGAAAGTATGCAACTACAATGACATTCTGAATTTTTTTTAATATTCTCATTTTCCATTACCCAAGCTCTTTAAATTACTCTAAATAATCTAAACTCTAGACTACACTTATCTTATAAAAAATCTGCTGCAGGATATATACACATATTATTTTGTTAAGGGCAATCTCCTCCCTTCTTTATGAGCATTTATTGTTCTTGTTGTTACTTTGTTTTGTTTTTTTCATTTGTTTTGAACTGGAACCCGTGGTTTTTACTTCTTTTGGTTAATTATTTCTCCTCTATTTACCCATTCTTTCTTTTTCAGCATTTAGTAGAGATGAATACATGCACAGAAAATACTGTTCCCACTTAAAAAGTGGATCTGATATAACTTCATATTCTAGCACATCAAGTCTCAACTTTCCTTTTGTGGTCTTCTTTCTGGGAGGACTAACAATCAAGAGAGTGGCAGAGAAGATGGAGAAAATAATGTATGGAACTCACAAAAAGGCATTAAAATCTTTTTCTTTTTCTTTTTTCTTTTTTAAAGTAGGCTTCATGTCCAGCATGGAGCCCAGGTGGGTTTTGAACTCACAAACCTGAGATCATGACCTGATTTGAGAGCAAGAATTAGACACTGGTTAAACTGCACCATCCAGGCGTCCATAAAATCTTATTCTAAACTGTGAGTGTTTTGAAGTCATAGATAAAAGCTTAGTCACCTTTTCCTCATGGACCCAGCATACTAGCTGGTACTTGGTGAGCAATATAATAAATGTAAATAGAAAAAATGAATGATTTGACTCTGGATAATTTATATTTTAGTGACAGTAGAATATGGGAAAAGGATTGACTCAGGTAGAAATATTCTGACAAACCTCTTTTATCAGGTAATGCTCCCTTAGGCATTTCTATTACTGTAAAATAGGTTTTAAGAAAAATTTTATTTCTTACTTATTGAAATTACTAAGAAAGGTGATAAAAATTTTATGGCCTTTAAATAAGAGGCAATAATTCTAGTAAATGATCTTTGTAAATATGTCTTATTTAGCAAGAGTATACAGACATAGCTTTGCTAGAAATTTCTATGTGGATTTCCTAATAAAATACTTAATTCAATAATATTTTTCTGCAAATGAAGACATGAAATCAGCTATTGGTCAAGTTTTTGGAGAAAGCAAAAGGCACGTTTTTAAGACTTAATAATTACAGTTTTTAAAATATGTTGCCAATTAGAATTTAAACACAAAACTCACGAAAACATTAAGACATTGACCTTCAAAAGAGAAATCTAATTAGGTCATATTTATGGAAGTGTGCGTGTGCATGCGTGTGTGTGTGTGTGTGTGTGTGTGTTTACTATCTGACTTTCCAATCTGCTCATTATCCCATTATGATAGAGATTCACCGTATTCTAGTTCTTCTTCCCATTTTTTTTAGATATTCATAGCTCTCTGTCATACTAAAAATTCTCCATAGACAAATGATCATATAAGAAAGGTCTTTTTTAATAGTGTTATACAAATTAAGTATTTTCCTTAGAACTGTTATCATTAGCAAGACATTTTTTCTTGTTTCTGATCATTTGAAATAATTTCATTCTCTTTTTCATAGTCTTCATCAATAATAAAACTAATTTACTTTCTCCAGAAGATAATAACATTACAATGAAATGATTAATAGACAGTTAAAATATATACTAGGGGCGCCTAGGTGGCTTAGTCGGGTAAGTGTATGACTGGCTCAGGTCATGATCTCATGGTTCATGAGTTCAAGCCCTGAATCGAGCTCTGTGCTGACAGCTCAGAGTCTGGAATCTGCTAATGATTCTGTATCTCCCTTTCTCTCTCCGCCCCTCCCCTACTCACACTCTCTCTCTCTCAAAATAAATATTTACAACAAATAAGTAAATAAAATGTATACTAAATTCAGAAAATAATATATATGCATTATACAAACTGTATGTTTTTACATATATATGACAGCATATACACTTTAAGTACATACTTAATACTCAAATTCTTATTATATTTTCACCTTTAAATCAGTCTTTTTAATGTTGTAAATATTCTAGTATTTCTTTCCCAAGCTCGTCAAATCAGTCCAAATGATCTCACCCATAGATAAGAGTCACCCTATGAAAACAAGCTGCTATGGGTCTATACTGTTTTGTTATGATCGATTTCTTCCATTTTCTCATGCCACTTTTTTCTTCCTTTTTAAACAAATTTTGCTTAATTTTGTGATTCATCTTAACAAAAGACAGTCTGCTAGTGGAAAGAGTCTTGCAATTTTAATAGGAATTAATTTCACCACTGAAAAGAAATCTTTTTTCACTGCACTTTGGTAGGCTGCCAGAATTTTTTTCAAAGGAATGAATGAACTATATCAGATACACAATGCATTTATTCCTGCCTCAGCAGACTGGGGTTTTTCTTTCTTTTCTGTTTCTCTGTAGGAAATGCAGATAAGGATGGCTGTAAATAGAGCCGAGTAAAAATTCAAGGTGTTTGCCAAAAACACATGTCTGTCCAACACACAAGGGAAATGATAGCTTTTATCTTTAGACTCCAAAAATTACCAGTGTTATTATAATCTTACTGCATCCTTATTTAATTATAATTGCATATTAAAAAAAATAATGACCTGTATGCCCACTGCCCAGGAATTACTCTTACTTCACAGTCCTAATTTGATGTAGCCCAAGAATGACGGTAAGGTTTTATTTGGTTTGGCTCTGTCTTGTATTCTTTTGTAAAATAGATTAAACAATACACTTCTAAAGCTTGAGTTAATTATTTGCCAAAAGAAATATCTCCAGCCAATGATAGACTTGGAAGGAGTCTTATAATTTTTGGCTCAGCTATAATTTTTTAGCCTCCACATTTCTTTGAAAAGGATGCTTTTAGTACTTAATAAAGGTTCTTAAAACTTCAGTAAACACAATCTTCTCCACAGGCTTTGTAGCCAAAGGCAAACATCTAGAAGCTAAATTAAAATGAAAATAATCCCAGTACTAGTATGTCCGAGGTAGACAATTATTATGAATTAAAAAGCAAAATCAAGGTATTAGTGTAGGCATGTTACAAATACACCTGCTAAATTAACTAAGAATATATGGAAAGGATAAATAATAATAATAACAAAATATACGTTTTAAACAGTTACTGGGGGGGCTTCTGGGTGGCTCAGTTGGTTGGGGACCGACTTCAGCTTAGGTCATGATGTCACAGTTTGTGGGTTCGAGCCTCACATCGGGCTCTGTGCTGACAGCTCAGAGCCTGAAGCCCACCTCGGATTCTGTGTGTGTGTGTGTCTCTCTGCCCCTCTCTCACTTTCAGTCTGTCTGTCTGTCTGTCTCTCCCTCTCTCTCAAAAATAAACATTAACACAATTTTTAAATTAAAAATATAAACATTTACTAGGGACAGACACTGCTCTCTCACCTCATTTAATACATTTATTCTTGAAAAACACTTTATGAGGTAGATGCAATTACTATTTCCTGGGGAAAGCAGACGAAGAATGCTTAAAGAAACATGTCTCAGGTCATAGTTTTTAATGAGTCTGATCTAGGTAGTTTGACGAAATTTCACTTTTATTCCAGCCACATATCAAGTTCCATGCTAAACCTAGTGCGAGTAAACTATGATTGGACGGTAATTAACTAACAATCAATGCACACAGTGCTAGGAGATGTGAAATTGATCTAGAAAATTTGTGGTAGGACTTTCTTTGTGGCTACAGTCTGTCTCAAGTTCTCTTTTAGCTGAATATAATGTGTGGGGAGAAGAGAACAGTGACTAATATTGAGAATAAAGCCGGTCCCTTCAGAGAAGCTCTATAAATATGCCTGTCGCGTTTCAGTTTTGTTTTCTGTCTGGTACTAGTGTAGCTATTGATGTGCATGGGAACAATATCAGGTTATTGATAATCACCTAACAGTGGAGATGTTTGCTGGTAACTGCAGAGGGCATTTCATTTCAGATATAGGAAATGTTCCAGATATTGTTTTACAGAGGACTTGTGCAAACAATATAGATTTGCAATCTATATTGCAATTTGTCGTAGATGCTAGAATACATTAGGATCATACCAGGAATCTATAAAGTTAATGTGGCCACTTCAAAGTCTCCTAAATTCTCCCAGCAAAGAATCTGATTCATGCCCGTTCATGTCCTCAGAAGTGATGAAGGAAAATGAAGAATGAGGAGACAAGATGGCAACTATTAAAATTCTCTCTGTGTATTGGCTAGGTCACTAAATGTAAGAATGACCTTTCCAGGGTTCTCTTAAAATAAACTGGTAAAAATATGAGGCCTTTGTACATATATATCTCGACTGTAATTCAAGTACTCTCACAAGATATCCTACATGGCCTGGGATATGCAGGCATTTGGGAACAAATGGGCACTAATCCCTTTATGAAATGAAACTGCATATGATAGGATAGCAAAATTACAATGAGGTGTAAGTCTTCCATAAGCTCTTTTCTGCTCTTCTGTTCTAATTTCAGAATGTCTCTTCTATCTGTAAAATGTAATAGTAAAACTTTTTGATAAAGACTGGGCTGTATCAGCTCAGCCCTTTACCATTTAGCGTCGGTGCTTTGATTCCTAAAGGGAATGTGAGTCAGTGATGTTCAAGATCTACATAATGGTTAGGCAACCAAGAATAGCCTGATACTACTCCCATAACAATGCTGCGATGTTCTCTGCCCTTTTTGTCATGTTGACATTGGCACTGATGGGTAAAGGCATGGGCACTTTAGGAATCATAGTACCAGCACTAAATTGTACTAAAAGTCCTTGAATTCTTCACCAAAACTCACACAGCTAAAAAATCAAATGTAAGCCTGGTTTAAAAATATTCTTGATGAGGGGCACCTGGCTGGTTCAGTCGCTAGAGCACTCAACTCTGTATCTCAGGGTCAGAAGTTCAAGCCCCACACTGGCCTTACTTTAAACCAACATTCTACTTAAAAAACAAAGAAATAATTTTTTAAAATCTAAAAATGAATAAATAAATGATTCTTGATGAACTGTAAAAGTTATTTAAATATTGACTCTTGAGTAAGTACCTTTTTAATAGTCTGTGTTCAAATAGGAAGCTCACAAAAAGCATTTCTGATGTCTACTAACGTACAAAGATTGTCTCAAGGAAAACATTTAGGCAACTGAATTGTCAGCTGAACTAGCTGCTTTTTTTTTTTTCATGGAACACCACTTTATTTCATGAATAATTGTTAAACTCTATATATTGAGACTTGACAGCTAGCTTCTCAAAAATGAACAGAGTGAACCCACCTTTTACTTTAAGGTAAAAAGCCAGCAGCATTGACTTCAAGCATTTGGAATTTTGAAAGGAAAGAAAGAGAGTGAATTCAGACAAATAAAATTATAAATAAAAAAGATGGTACAACTGATGTCCCAGAAATACAAAGGATCATAAAGAACCACTCAGAACAATTATAGACCAACAGATTGTAAAACCTAGAAGAAACATATAAATTCCTAGAAACATAAATGTGTCAAGACTAAATCATGATGAAATAGAAAATCTGAAAAGACTAACTACTAGTAAGGAAATTAAATCAGTAACCAAAAGCCTCCCAATAAACCAAAGTCCAACACCAGATAGTTTCATTGATTTCTACTAAACATACAAAGAAAAATTAATACCAATTATTTTCAAACTCCTCCAAAAAAATAAGAAGGGTAGGGAGCTTTTCTGAAAGTTCATCAATTTTGTTTATCTTTTCAAAGAACAGCTCTTCATTTCATTGACCTTTTCCATTGTATTTTTAATCTTTAATTTATTTGTTAACTAATTTTTATTATTTTGTTCTTTCTACTAACTTCAGGATCCTTTTGCTCTTCTTTTTCTAGTTCCTTGAGCTGTAAATTTAGGTCATTTATTTGAGACATTTCTTGTTTCTTGAGGTAGACATTTATCACCAGGAACTTCTCTCTTAGAACTGCTTTTGCTGCATCCTATAAATTTTGGTATGTTACATTTCCATTTTCATTTGCCTCAACCTATTTTTTATTTTCTCTTTCAATTTCTTCCTTGATCCATTGCTTGTTCAGTAGGAAGTTGTTTAATATCTACATATTTGTGAATTCTCTAGTTTTCTTTATGTAATTAATTTCTAGTTTCCACAATTGTGGTCAGAAAAGATGCTTGATATGCTTTCAATACTCTGAAATGTATTAATACTTCTTTTGTGGCCTAACATATGAATCTATCTTAGAAAATGTTCCATGGGCTCGTGTGGAGAATGTGTTTGAGGAATGCAGTGTTCTATAAATGTCTATGAAGTCCATCTAGTCTAACATAGCCTTTAAGGCTTTGTTTCCTTATTGATTTTATGTCTTAACTATCTATCCATTGATGTAAGTGGGGTATTAAAGCCCTCTACTATTACTGTATTGTTGTCTAGTTTTTCTCTTTAGGTTTGTTAATACTTAATGTACTTAGGTACCCCTATGTTGGATGCATAAATTAATTCCCCAATCAAAAGACAGAGTGGCTAATGGATAGGAAAACCAAAACCAAAAATAAAACCCAACTGTTTACTGCCTATATATAGAATACACACTTCAGATGTAAGGACACACAGACTGAAAGTGTAAGTATGGAAACAAATATTTCATGCAAATGGTATCAGGCAAGATAGACTCGGGAAAAAAAGACTAATAAGAGACAAAGAAGGGTGTTACATAATGATAAAGGGGTCAATCCAGTAAGAGGTAATATTTAAGGACATTTTCTATGGGATTGTGGTGGTAGTAACAAATACAATTTTATTTGACATTTTATAATGAAATGTGCCAACATTTTAACTCAGTGAATCAATGTTTTCCAAGTGACCAATACATGACATTATGAAGTTACATATAGATAAATACCCATTCAAAGTACAGGATATATCAATGTACTTTATTGGAATAGAATATGAGAAGTTCATTGATGTGGTTTCAAATTCCACATCGAATAACAATAAACAACTGCTTGTGAAATTTTGGAATAGTATCAACAACAGAATATTCATAATTATCTGAAAGGATTAAAATACTGTTTAGTTTTCTAATTATATATTTTTACGAGGCCTTATTTTCTTCAGATACTTCAATCTAAACAACACACTGCAATATATTGATAGTGGAACAAATCTGAAAACCCTGATAGATTCTATTTAACCTAAAATTAAATAAAATTCTTAACATGTAAAAAATTTCCATTATTTTCTTTTTGGTTTTGGAAAAACACAGTTACCTTTTTTTAAGTTTTTATTTATTTATTTTGAGAGAGAGAGAGAAAGCATGAGCAGGGGAGAGGCAGAGAAAGAGGAAAGAGCAAGAATCCTATGCAGGTTTTGCACTGACAGCACAGAGCCCAGCTTGGGGCTTGAACTCGTGAACTGTGAGATCATGATCTGAGCTGAGTCGGATGCTTAACTGATTGAGCCACCGAGGCACCCCCAAAACAGTTACTTTCTACAAATGTATTTTATATTAACAGGCTATGAATTGTTACTGTTATTTTTAAAGGAATTAATGAATATTTTATAACACTGATTTTAATTACTAAAAAGACACATATAGAGAGGTGCTATCGATATCTGGGAGTATAGATACAGATACAGATGTAGCTATAGCTGTAATCATAGATGTAGACATAGATAGACTAATAAAAACAAAAGTTCTTTGGGACTCTCAATAATTGTAAGACTGTAGGGTCTTAAGATCAATATGTTTCAGAAAGGTGATATGTTTACATCTCTCCATGTATTGTGTCATATCTCTCTCCCACAGATTTATATCTGTTCAAAATTTCTGTACGAAAAGAAGTTTCTTAAAATATCAACCACTCTGTTGCATCTCCTTGGCTTTGTTTTATTGTTCATAGTAGCATTTATACAGAATTTCATCTTTTCATTGATATGTTTTGTTCATCTGCTTATTTTCTGTACCTTCCACTGGAATGTTTGTATGAATGAACTTTGTAAGGATAAGAATTTTATTTACTCACCATTGTACCTCAGTGTCTGAAACAGTGCTTAATTAATAATTGCTACATAAATGAATGAATGAATAAAAATGAGTAAGATGGCAACATCATCTCAAATATCTTATATTATTGCACCCAAGATATTTTCCCCCTAGTTACACATTTGATTGTGTCTTTTCAAGGCTTAAAACTTTCATTGCTTTTCTCTCAGAATTAAATATTTTAGCAAGACATTCAAGGCCTCCATGGTCCACATGAAAGTATTTTAACTCTCCAGATGTAAGTCTCCTTACCCACAGCTTTGTTCATGTCTGCTCTAGTAACTCAGACCTGTGTGGTCGCCCAGGTGACATACTGTTACTGGTTACAATTTCTAATGTTTATATAACTCCTTTAATTATCCCTTAAACAAAAATGAATAAAATAGATGTATGAATAAACACTTCCCCTTTGATAATAGTATTAGTTTTTATATAATGATTATGATTTAATAATTAGCCCTTATATTTATTGTTATATATTAAAATCTCAGATAAAGCACTCAAATAAAAGGTTTAATAAAGTAGTGAAATGGCTGTGGGGGCACCTGGGTGGTTCAGTCAGTGAAGTGTCCAACTTTGGCTCAGGTCATGATCTCAAGGTCTGTGAGTTCAAGCCTCGCCTCTGGCTCTGTGCTGACAGCTCAGAGCCTGGAGCCACTTTGGATTCTGTGTCTTCCTCTCTCTCTGCTCTTCCCCACTCACACTCTGTCTCTCTTTTTCTCAAAAATAAATAAACATTTTTTTTTAATTTTAAAAAGATAATGAGATGGCTGTGAAAACAATAAAGCTTTGTGTGTGTATGTATTTAACTTGGGTGAGGAGGCTACTTCTTGTAGGCCCTCTTCTTGTAGGTCCTCTTCCCTGAAATAATATGTCAGATCAGATGAGAACTTAATTACAAGACAGGATCAAACACTTGGAGATCCAACAGAGTAAACAGCAGGTGTCAACTTAATGATTTTGGAAAAGGCTTGATATGTTCCCACAATATAACAAATTCCCAGTGAAAAGAGAGAAGAATGACATGAATTACTCTCAAAGCCAGACCAGGAAAAGATGATGTAATTACATGCATACCTCCTGAAAGAGTTTTATTTATATTCTAATCACAATTGGAAACCATGGGAGAGGTTTAAGCAGGGGAAAGATAATATTATTTACACATTAAAAAGTTGGAAGACTGAGTAAAAGAAACTCTATGTAATGTACTTGTTTATACTGTGTCCACAGCACGTGGCTAGAATTATAGATTTCTCTTTTGCACGTTGAAGTATAATAAATCATGTATTAAGGCTACAGACTTAATATAGTTGATATGAATAATATTCATTTAAGAGAGCAGCAATTCTTAAAGAAGTCTGTTAAATCTCTTTTGAAAACATCCCATCTAGGTAGGAAATAATACTAAATTCTCACATATATATTTCATTAGTTCATATATCATATATGAAAAGATTAGATATATAAGTTACATATGTGTATTTTGGGGTGGGTGGAAACATGAAACGAGGAATCAAACTGCTTATAAGATTTGGATAACTTGTGTTTTCAGTGGTTCATACTATACATACTGTGCAGAGGCAATTTCTTAAGATCTTATTTAAAAAAAATTTTTTTAGAGTTAATTCATTTATTTTGAGAGATGGCATGAGCAGGGGAGAAGCAGAGACAGAAAATCCCAAGCAGGCTCTGCACCGGCAGAGCAGAGCCTGACACAAGGCTCGAACTCACGAACCACGAGATCATGACCTGCCCGGAAATTAAGGGTTTGCCGCTTAACCAAATGGGCTACTCAGAAGCCTCCTGTTTTAAATTTTTATTAATTCCTTATTTTTTAAGTAGTCTCCATACCCAATTTGGGAACTGAACTCACAACTCTGAGATCAAGAGTTGTATGCTCCACTGACTGATCCAGCCAAGCATATCTGCAGAGGGTTGTTTGTAGCCTCAGACCTACAGATATTTATACCTAGGGATTCTAATAAAATTGTAGTCCCGAAACTCATAGGGATTTAAATGAGAAATATGTATGCATCATACATGAGGAGACATCACTGGCCTCCAGTGAGGTATACTTTTTTATCTCATTTCTCACTGATGTCTCTAGTATATCCTTGGACCAAAGTGTCTTTCATGAGTGAAGAAGAACACATGTGTTAAGTGCTCCCTGGTAAGAGCCTCAGGGTTCCCTTCGACTTGCTGTCCTTTCTGACATATGACACTTTGCACTGGTTACGAGAACTCTTAACTGCTCTCACCACTATTCAAGTGCCATCCGGAAGTGAATGAAGGTTTTCTATGAGGTGTGTTTTTCCACCCAGAGAAGTCAGAAAGTGATCAGATCTACTCTGAAGTTCATACCACTGGGTATTCTCTCTCAATTCCCCATTGCCTTGTTTATTTGGAAAAAGTTTTGATATTTATTATGTTTAAGTTTTGGAAATGTTCCCACTAAGGCCTCCATTCTTCCATTTGGTTTTCTCTTACAGTTTGGAGAAGGAAAACTGTGCTTAAATCCTTTATGCATCCATCTTACTGGTATATTGTAAAAACCTGGCATACTTTGATTCGCCCAAGATCTAACTTTTTATATTAAAACCAAATTTTTGACCCCAACTGAAATATTTTATGTCTAGATCTGATACTCATTTCAAAGTATTGTCTTGCCCACAAACTTAAAAACAAATAGCAAAATAACCTTCTTCTATGAAACATTTTTTTAACTCTATTGTAGATCCATTTTAATGATGACAGTATGAGGCTGGGGTGCCTGGGTGGCTCAGTCGGTTAAGCGTCCATCTTCGGCTCAGGTCATGATCTCTGAGGTGCTGACAGCTCACAGCCTGGAGCCTGCTTCAGATTCTGTGTCTCCCTCTCTCTCTGCCCCTCCCCTGCTTGCTCTCCAAGTCTCTCTGTCTCTCAAAAATAAATACATGTTTAAAAAAATAATATAAAATGAAAAGAGTATAAGGCCAATAATTCAATGGGTGTTCCTCATGCAGCTTTGAATAATCAAGAGTAACTAAAGTAACTAAGAACAAAAACATTCATCAATATGTGAAAATACCAGCATACGTTTACAAGGAGAATCTTTAAATCTAGAATTAGAAATAGAATGTCTAAAAATATTCAAGTCTTTTAGAGAACATCAATTGATATTTGAAAATAATTTGAAAATACAATGAAGAAAAATATTGAATGTAATATAAATTCCCACCAAATTAGCAACTCACTACCTAAATAAAATAATAAAATATTGCAGAAATGTATTCTCTGGAAGGGATTTCTCAAATCTCACATGTTTTATATTAAAAACCTCAATGATTATAATAAATGTTAAGTGACACTGGTAGGAATCCACATTCTGAGATTTACTTTCTGTTAAAGGAAGAAAAATTCAAGGTTATAATTTAATGCATATTTTAAATATACACAATTACTTTTCTACTAGAATAAAAATACAGAAAAATACATGAATAAAAATAATGAACAAAATAGCTTCTGTAACGCAATAAAGTATGATGAATCTTTTTATCATCAAAATTTCATATATTGCTAACTGCTTTATAGCCAGTAAGAGATCACCATTATGAACAGTTATAAAACTTGTCTCTTTTTAATGGAGACAGTTCATTTTTACAGAAGCATCCATCAATTTCTTGTTCTTCATAAAACTTTTCCTTGCCTTATGAATATTTCAGTTTTCATGAACTTTTATATACCAATTATAAATGTAAATGTTTTTGACAGAGGACAATATGTAAAATGGCACCCTATTAAAACCTCGTACTTTTTTTAAAAAGGCCTTGACATTCAATACCAATAGCACAAAGTATTTATAGTATTCAATGTCACTAGCATGTCATCTATCATGTCGGTAATGCATTTTTATTTGTATACATTGTCATAGATTTTCTATATTTTCTCAGCCATGCACTGTGTAGAATTATTTCTATATTTGAAAACACATGACTTTTTTAGTAAAAATTAATGTGGAACATGCATATGCTAAGACATCGCTTGTATTCTCCAATGTTAAATGTCAGTAGATCAATCAGTTTTCATCCTCCAATTTTTAAAGTACTTCTTAGCTCCTTATGGCTGGGAGTAGTGTTTCTCAAAAAAACCTTATCATCAGATTCACTTGGAATGCTTGTTGTTTTTTTTTTCTTTTTTAAATGTTTACTTATTTATTTTGAGAGAGAGAGGAGTGGGGGAAGGGCAGAGAGAGAGGGAAACAGAATCCTGAGTACTGAGAGTGCCAAGCATAATGTGGGGCTCAAACCCACAAACTCTGAGAACATGACTTGAGTGGAAATCAAAAGCTGGACACTTAGTAGACTGAGCCACCCAGGTGCCCCTTGGAATGCTTGTTAAATGTGACTTTTTTTTAATGTTTTTAAATTTATTTTTGATAAAGAGAGAGACAGAGCATGAGAGGGGGAGGGGCAGAGAGAGAAGGAGACACAGAACTGGAAGCAGGCTCCAGGCTCTGAGCTAGCTGTCAGCACAGAGCCTGACGCGGGGCTCGAACCCACGAACGTGAGATCTGACCTGAGTCGAAGTCGGAGGCTTAACCGACTGAGCCACCCAGGCGCCCCTGGAATGCTTGTTAAAAACAAAATATGATGTGCTCTTATGTTAGACTTACTAAATAAGAGTTTCTGGTAGGAGACCCAGGATCTCAGACTGTAGGGATTATAACAGTTTCTTTATTTACTGCTACATAGAGCAAGGTTTGAGTACCATTCGCCTAGAGGATTAAATAACATATTCCTTGGTTTAGTATCCAAATCTCTTTATTCAGCCTCCAGCCTTAGCTAATCAGCAAATCAATCTCATACTTCCCATGTACCAACTACTCAGCCTTACACAAGTTATTTTATTCCATAATTTTCAACTCTCAACAGATATGTATGTTATGTCCAGATTTTTCATTTATTTCTTTGAAGAGATAAGTGACTAAAAGTGAGTCTTCCTGACAAAATGAAAACCAGAATCCTGTGTCTTAGTTACATACATTGAGGTTATTAGTTATATCCACTGTTCAATTTATTAAAGACATAAAAAAAATGATGTGTACAACATTTAGGGATTTTAAAGAAAAAACTTTTTTCATATTTCTGAGAAATGTTTCTGACTTGGTTACAAACTGGAAAACATTCATTTATTGCCTTATAAGACGGATTTTCTGAAATATGTTAAAACTAGATGTCAGATTTACTTATGCTTTGGCTATTTCTCTGAGTATGAAATCATAACCCTGAATTTGTTTGTAAGTCTTTAGTTTATTCTGATTGTGTACTTTTAAGTCACCATACTATACCTTACACACACACACCATGACATTTATTTTATGACTAGAAGCTTGTTCCTGTAATGGAATTCTTTTAAATATATACTTTTAAGATGTTTTGTAACATCGAACAGTTGAATTTTCTGCAAGAATTTTGGTTCATAATCTTTTACTTCTATTCAATATGTCATCACTTCAAGAAATAATTTTCCAACATTGCATTTTTTTCAAGGTAAGAAATTTAAGGCATTAGGTAATGGCATACATGGCAAATGTTTGTGTTTACCAAGCAAATCCCATGAATCCAACAAATCTCCATCACTGAAATGCTCCAGAATACGTAATTCCACACACACACACACACACACACACACACACACACACACACACATTGTCATATTGACCTAAGTAATGCTAGTGCCCTGTGGACATTTTTTAAATACAGCAATATGTAAGAACCACAATACTATTGTTATAAATTTTTTTTACATCTGGTTCTGGACCAAAGAGTTAGAGGTAGCATCTACGATATGTAGTGGAAGATCAGGAAGTTGGAGAATAATGAAAGTGGTTGGGGCTTGACTATAAAGACACTTCCACTGCAGAGAGAGGAAATATCAAAAAGGGACTACAAAAGTGTCTACATCTTGTTTAACATTAGCCTGGAATATGGACAAGGATGCTCAGTGTTATGGAGCCCATTTTTATATCCAGAGCAAAAGAAAGCCATTCACAATGTTTAAGCAGATGGGTAATACTATTAGATTTGTATTTTAAAGTAATCAATCTAGTTTCAATGAGAAAACTTTTTAAACATATTTCAGAGTACCTGTGGTTATCTCATTTATTAGGGACATATGGATTTTGTTCTTTTTTTTTTCCTTTTTAACATGTATTTATTTTGATAGAGACACAGTGTATGTGCAAGGGGCAGAGAGAGAGAGAGAGAGAGAGAGAGAGAGAGAGAGAGAATCCCAAGCAGGCTACACATTGTCAGCAGAGAGCCCAATCTGAAACTTGATCCAATGAATTGCGAGATCATGTCCTGAGCTGAAATCAAGAGTTGATCGCTTAGCCAAATGAGCCACTCAGGTGCCCCCAAACATGGACATGGTTCTAATGAGAGATGATTTCTTTTGAACTGATAGGGTAGAAAATGGTAAAGAATACTAGGCCAAGAAGAGTCAAAAATCCCGAAGATTTGTTGATATTTCTAAAGTGGAACAAAGAGTATTCAATATGCTAAATAAGAGTCTACAGATCATATCTTTTTACCAGAAAAAATTACTTGAATAATTCATATAAGAGCTATATTTCCCCTCATGGTACATTATGCATTTAGGAAAAAAAGCAGGTTTTTTTTTTTTCTGGAATGATATAGCTGCATTGATTTTCCTTCTGGATGGCTTAAGCCTATTGAGTGATTAAATCATTCTAAAGTAACTTGAATGTCAACATATCACAAGCTGTCTGGAAACTTTTTAAAATGACAAATAAAACTAATAGCACAACCAACTTTAATTCCTGAGAGTAGTCTATTCAGTAAAAAAGATAATTTTGAACAAATTTCTCAATATTTCCTTTTCCCCAAGTGACTTTAAAGTGCACCCAATGCTATGAACCATTGCCTTATAAAACACTCATCTTTAATAAAACATCCTATCCTACAAAATATATGCACATAGATATTATAGAAGATTAAAAAGAAGATTCTGGTAGAATAGAACATTAAAAGGGAATTAAGAAAAAGTATTGATTCCAATTAGATGTGTATCTTTTTTCTTTTTAGGTCCAAAATTATTGGGGTGTTAAGCTCTTTAGAATCGATATAGAACTAGACTAAAACCTATGTAAATCACATAGGTTTTACAATTCTTTGTGTATTAGTGCATAACCAGAAAAATCAAATGTACAAGAGATATGAGTTAAACAAGATGGGAGTTTTTCAAGAATAGAAAGAGCTTGTTTTTTTAAAATCTATATACCTTATTATTTTCTCTGAGGTTAAAAATGCCATGGAAATATGACCTCTCAGTAATGTGGATAATTTGATTTAATTTTGTATTTGAAACTTGGAGCTGCAAATATGGTTATCATTTTGAATAATCATTATTCATCTATTATGAGTTAATCATATCCCTCAAAGAGATTTGTTAGAGTCTTAACCTACAATAACCGCAGAATGTAACCTTATTATGTGGCCTTGTATTCACATTATATGTGACCTTAGGGTCTTTGTAAAGACCCTATTTAATCGAGTTAAACTAAAATCATTAAGGTGGGCCCCAAGCCAATATGACACATGCGCTTACAAAAACGGGGGAGAAAAAAAATGAATGAATAAGAATCAGAACTATACAGGGAACAAAATCATGGCTGCCAGAGATAGGAGGGGTGGGTGGTTGGGCAAAATGGATGAAGGGGAGTAAGAGATGTAGGCATTCAGTTTTGGAATGAGTGAGTCACAGGAATAAAAAGCAGAGCATAAGGAATACTGTCAAGGATACTGTAATAGCGATTCATTGGGACAGATGGTAGCTATGCTTGTGGTGAACACAGTATAATGAATAAACTTGTCAAATCACTAAGTTGTATACCTGCAATTAATGTAACATTGTGTGTCAACGACACTCAAATAAAAAAAAAAAAGGGGGGGGAGGGTGGGATTTGAACAGAGATAGACCCATCCAGAGAGTAGGCTATGTGAAGAGATCCGGGAAAAATGCTGTGTGAAAGTGAAGGCAGACAGTGGAGTGACATATCTACAAGCCAAAGAACGCCAACGATACCAGGAAACTACCAGAAGCTAGGAGAGAGGCTTGGAACAGATCTATGTTCTTTTAAGCCGTGCAGTTGTTGGTACTTTATTATACAGCAAACCTAACAAACTAGTACGTCATCTGAGTAAATACATTTACTTCAGAATATTGACAGATTGAAGAAACACTTTCTTAACACCCGTGTGATATTGCATACTAATTGAATATCATTATTTAAAATACGATTAATTACAGAAAATATTATAAAATATAGCCATCTGGACACCATTCAAGGCTTTACCCATATACTTAGCATCAATGGAGAAGGGATTATAATTTGAATTTGCTCTCATTTTATTACTAAAAGAATTACATTAGTACTAAGAAATTACACTGCAAGCTTAATCATGTTCGGGCTGGCTTATAAACTTTAAGCTCTTTGAATATATTCAAGTCATTTGGGAATGTTTCTCCAAAACTACCACTACATCTTACATGTTATATTTAGTAAGTAGTTGCTCAATGCATCAAATGAGAGATACAAACAAGGATAAAAATATGTATTACTTGAGTTTTTAAGAGTGGAATATCTAAAATATGGTTAAATATTTCTCTACTTTGAATTCTATAAGAAACAGATAAAGAAGCTCCTGGGTGGCTTAGTCGGTTAAGCGTCCAGCTTTGGCTCAGGTCATGATCTCACGGTTCGTGGGTTCAAGCCCCGCATGGAGCTCTGTGCTGACAGCTAGCTCAGAGCCTGGACCCTGCTTCAGATTCTGGGCCTCCCTCTCTCTGCCCCTCCCCTGCGCACACTGTCTCTGTCTCTCAAAAAAATAAAATAAAATAAAATAAAATAAAATAAAATAAAAAAGTAAAATAAAAGCATTAAGAAAGAAACAGGTACATAAAGCAGATCTACTAATTTACTGTTTCCAGAACTTATAGTTCTGGTCTTAAAAAATGTGTATACAGAGGTGTATTTTGTGGCAAAATATGACACTTTTCTTAGTAATTGTTTGAGGTTGTAGTCAGGGCATCCTGTACAACAGAAAAGCATTTACACTGAATACTTTATATTTGGATCAGAAATTTCATTCCTTTTCAAATAAAAAATAGCTTCTCTCCTTGACCCTGACTAAGGCTTAAATGCCACATACTTTTATCCACCCTGACTATAGATAAACAATCCCTTGAAAGCAGCATAAAGAATAAAGTAACAATAAGCAAATTCTTTTTTTCTTTTTTCAATGTGTTTTCTCTGAGAACCCTTGAATTCATTTGAAAATTAATGATTTCAATCATTTGGTCAGGGATGCTGGGTGTCTCAGTCAGTTAGGCGTACAACTCTTGATTTTGGCTCAGGTCATGATCTTACAGTGTGTTTGGGTTGAAGATCCCCATTGGGCTCTGAACTAACAGTGCAAGGCCTGCTGGAATTTTCTCCCTCTCCCTCTCTTGCTTCCTTTCCACTGCTCGCATACTCTGCTTTTCTCTCTCTCTCTCTCTCTCTTTCAAAGTAAATAAATAAACTTAAAAAATAAAACATTTGGGTCATGCTTTAGTTATTAAAAAAAAAGCAAATAAACATGTCTTACAAAAGTTTAGTACCAAAAAATGTGTAAGCCAGAAAAAATTCAAAACAAGTGTGCATCACCATGAATTCTCTATGCAATCAAGTAGTACACCTCAATCACTAAAAGTAACTAGTAATGAAAAAACTGACACTTGTATCAATTTAAAACCAAGACCAATGCAAGCCTTCCTGAGCTGACTCAAATACAATTCTTCAGTTATGAGAATTCTTATCGCCTGCATGGAGAGATTTCGGTTGGGTAGGATTTTGAGTTAAGTTCCAGGTTAGGTAGATATGAACGATGAGTATGTAGGAGCTATGTGGTAGACACTATGATTTGCTGGGCACGTCACCCTCCGTGGGTGGATTTGTTACTTCAGCTACCAGAAGTATGGTCAGCCTCCTCAGAGATCCCCTCAGGAAGAGCTGCCTTGTCCAAGGCCAGTTAGTGGTATGATCAATCCCTATGTCAGGCTCCGTGCTGGGCTTGGAGCTTGTTTGGGATTCTTTCTCTCCTTCTCTCTCTCTGCCCCTCTGCCTCTCTCTCTTTCTCTCTCAAAATAAAGAAATAAATATTTTTTGTTAAGGTCATTCTTGCCTCAGAGTTCCCTGTGGTGTTGTCTGAGTTTGTCATTGGGTCTTCAGTGCAATTTAATTCCTCTTCTGACCAATTCTGCTTCTTCCCCTTCCTTATACAAATGTTAATCACAGGGAAACTTCAGTAAAAATCCTGCATACTAAAGCGCACCCCAGAGTCTCCTCTGCAAGGAATGCAGTCTGAGACAGTCTAGGACAGGCACTCAGACACTGGAGTTGAATCTGTTGTAATCTGGCTGTCAATACAGTGCCATCATTGGCACCATCACCATATCAGGAACACAGAGTATTCCTGCCATCATGGCTGGCCAGTCGTTAAACTTTGCCAGTGGAGAATTGGGATGAAAAGAATGAATTAGCAGGCATCGTGTATGAGATATTTGAGAAACATAGGGGACGTGGTAACTACAAGGGAGTTAGGTGGCTGTTATCAAACTTGTTAAACTCAAATTGGAGAGCAGAGAAATAAGAAAATGTCAAGAAAAAATTATCACACACTGAAAGCAAGGGTAAAAGCCAGAGGGATTCTATAGTAGCACACATTTCTGTAAAACAGACTAGGCTTACCAGAATAGCCAAGCTCTAAATGAGATTAAACTCTTTCCTAATATAGGTCTTCTATGTCAAGTTGAGGACCCTGATTGAAAAAGAAAATGACACTGACATGAAATAGAGACATTTGTGTTGATGCCCCTGAAGATCTTGAATCCCTAGATACTCTGAACTTACTGAGCTCATTGAATTGCCTATATCTTCCTAGTAAGAGCTAGTAAGCCTGCCCCACCTTGACTGAAAATCACTCAGAAGATTCTCTTGAAAATAACAAGTGTATCCCTTAGAATCTTCTGTAAATGCCCTCCACCTTCTCCTAGCCACTATGCTTATATATAGGATTAAGTCATAACATCACTCAGGGATGAGCTTGGGCTATTGAAAGAAAAAAAGATTATATATTAAAGGAATTCCAACACCTAGCAAGACGTAATCAGAAAAAGCAAGGAGGACAGGGATATGATTGGTTTCTGAAGGTCCTTAATCAAGGAAAGAAACTCAAAAATAAAGTAGAATAAAGAGAGATAATTCAGGAATAATTTCCTTTGATATGGGATATAATACTCTGGCAAGAACTCCAGGAAATGATGCAAATTTGCTTCTGGAATGTCTTTTAGAAATGTCAGAGTAATTACATTATAAAAAATTTTTTTTGAATGTTTATTTTTGAGATAGAGACAGAGCACAAGTCGGGGAGGGACAGAGAGAGAGAGGGAGACAGAGAATCCGAAGCAGGCTCCCGGCTCTGAGCTGTCAGCAGAGAGCCCGATGTGGGGCTCAAACCCACAGACCATGAGATCATGACCTGAGTCAAAGTCAGATGCTTAACCGACTGAGTCACCCAGGAGCCCGCAGAAGTGTCAGAGTAATTTCTACCAAACATTTAAGGAAGAGCTAATACCTGTTCTGCTCAAAGTCTCTCAAAAAATAGGAGCGTGATGGTTCATGCTAAATTGAAATGCAAGAATTGCTGTAGTATAAGGAATACGAAAGCATTGAAAGGATGAGAGAAGGGGGAAGGCTGGAGTATATAGTCTGGTATACCGTGTAAGGCTGGAAAGCCATCCAATTATCATGTCCCACCGAGGAGTTATGATAACAATGTCTTCTGAGATGTTAGTAAAGACAATTGAAGACTAAAATCTAATAGCAAGCCAAGCAATTATCCTAATGGGGGAGCAGAATAGAGACACCAAAATATTTGGAATATTCTAAAAAGTCATTTGATAAATTCCAGGACACCAAAAAAGGAATAAAATAAAAAGAAAGCTATAAGAGATAGAAAATACCAAAATTAACTCAAGGGTGAAAACGGCAAGAAAAAGAGCCTCCCAGGAAGGCAGCTATGCAGCAGTCTAAGAAGCAATCAATCTAATGTGGAATAGAAAGTCAAAGGATTCTGAGAAGAATGTCTTTAATAATAAAGGGGATTTTATTACCCAGATTGCATGATTAATACGGTAGAGTCAGTGCTTATTTAGTGAATGGAAAGAGAAAAAAAATGACCCAGAAACAGGAAAAAGCTCTACAACAAAGTCATAGTCCAAACACAAAATACATTAAAATATGAAATGATTTTGTGTAATTTGTGGGATAAATGAGGGGAAAAAGCTGTCATTTATAAGACCCTCTTCAAGTTTGCTAAATTTACTGACTTTGTATTTTCTCTGAATCTGGTCACAGGGCACTTGCTCCCTAGTATATGATATTTATATTACATAAGATTTGAAACATTCTATAATGAATATTCCCTGTACAAGTTCCCTATGGTTGCTTATAACAAATGGCTACAAATAGATTACTACTTGTAATTTGTTATAAGTTTCCTGTGGCTTAAACAAGAGGATTCAGCACAGCAGATGTGGGGCTTCAAACAACAGACTTATTTCTGTGGCTTTAAGTGACAGACATGAGTTTTCTAACAGTTATAAGGGCCAGTAGTCTTAAATCAAGGTGTTGGCAGGCTCACATTCCCTCCTGAGACTTGAGGGGAGAATCTCTCCTGGTCTCCTCTAGTTTCTGGTAGTTGTTGGCATTCCTTGTTGATGACTCCATCACCCTGATCTCCGTTTCTTCCTCACACAGCCTTCTCTTTGTGAGCCCATGTAATTGCCCCCCACCACCTCCCTTTCACAAACATACATGAGCACACTTAGACACCCTGCATTTAGTGTGTGCAGCATAAACTCCTCCTCTCCAGAGCTTTATCTTAATCCCACCTTTTGATATGTAAGGTAATATGCACTCATTTGGGATGTGTTCAGGGTGTCAGGGACTAGAAAATTAATCTATCTTTGGGGAGACACTTTTTCTGCCTTCCACACTCACGAAGAAAAGTGGCTCACTGATGGTGATTGAGTTGGAAGCGATTCTGGATTCTACTTTACTCATCTTTCTTAAAGATCCCGCTTAAAGTTGCTGCAACAAGAAATGGACCATTCATTATATTTAAAGTCATAAAAGTAAATACTAAAATAGCTTAAAGGAAAATATTATTGGCAAAATTTGGGGAATGGATGTAATGAGCAAGTGAGAGTAAGACAAGAGTATAAAATTCTCAGCACTTTGTAGAGTCAGTGGTATAAATGTTATATCTAGATAAAAAGTTGAATGTCCATTGTTGAAAATTGTAAAGTAACTACAAAGGACATAAAAACAGGAACAGGGTAAAGGAACTTTGGTGCATGTTGCTGGAAGTAGAGTGGGAACTTGGTTGGGTGGAGTAAGGCCATTTATTTTACAGTTTTGTCTTTTTATATTAACATTCTAAATACCATGATTATGCATGAATATGGCAGATAAAGGCTTTTATGTTAGTGTAGTTTTATTCTTAATAGCTGAAAAAGAAGAAAAAGAATCCCTTTTTCTTTCAATGCCACTTGTTAATTTGGCAATCAGCTTCTGCTCATAAATTTAAATGTACAAAACCATGTTTCTCTTACAGCAAAACAATAAACTTACTTAGAAGCTAGTCTGTCTTTCTTCTTTTCTTTCTTTCTTTTGTTCTTTCTTTCTTTCTGTTAGGCCCAGGGAAACTAAATTTAAGAAAAAGATGAAAAGTATATTCACTACATCATCTTCCGGCCAACTGTGTTTTTTTACCTATAACTGGTACACTAATCCCATGGAGAGCCTATGATTTTATCTGCAAGAATGTTAGCTTCTCAACATAAAAATCTGACAGAATTGATCTGACTCAGAACACCTATTCTTCTGCATATGCGGCAGCAATCATTTTGTTTAATAAATTATATATGACTTAATCAGTGACTGACAATCTCAGCCATGAGATATTGTAACTGTTCTCATATTCATTATTAAGAAAATACATGTTGAATCTTTGCATCTCTGAAATTCATCATACAGGTGGGGATGAAATGGCACATTATGTGTCCTCACAAGTTACCATTTTTAATGTCTCATCTCGTGTTTTTGGGCTTTAAGAGAACACTTTAGTGAATAATCCCAAGGGTTTTTAGATGTAGAATATTTGAATCTTATTTGTTGTTTTATACAATTATTGTAACAGAATGTGATCAACATTTTAATTAAATTTGGGCTGCATCACTAGCATTTGCTTATTTTACATAGCTCCAGCTTTACAAAATTTATGTCATAGCTGAAATGTTTCCAGGCTTTAGCTGGTTCAGCCTAGAAAAACCTTGAAAATACTGCCAGTGTCTACAATTATAAATCATTCTACTAGAACAAATGTGTAAGGAGTATTATGTTCAGATCTTCAGTCAGAAGGCCAACAAAAGTATGGTGCTCAGCAAAAAGGTCCATGGCAGAGCGGGTCTTTATGTTTCATGTGGGTGTGGGTGTGTGTGCAATATTTTGAAGGATAAACAGATGATAAAGAGGAACTGTCACTAGGAAAACACCAGGGAATTTTACTAGAATCAGAATAAATTGAATGCCATAAAATGCTGACCAGCAAGAAAAATTCTCTCAGATGTGACATTTGCTGTTACAAACTTAAAAATTTTATATCTGCAAATTCTTTAAAGACAGAGTACCAGTTTCATCATTTGGCTCATGGAAAAGCTGAATAAAAGGACAATGAAGACAATAGTTATAAAATACAAAATACATATTTTACATACCAACTATATAAATGTAAATTATAAAATGCTGTGTTAAGCTTCTCATTTCTTTAACTGTTAGCAGTCTGTGTTCTCTTCCAAGGCATGGTTTAGTATCCAAGAAAAAATTAAGGAACACAGCAATCACACAACTACAGAATCCATGACTCGGGGGAATAAGATTAAGATTCAGTAGATGGGGGTGCATGGATGGCTCAGTCGATTAAGCATGAGCCTCCCGGTTTCAACTCAGGACACGATTTCACAGTTCCGTGAGCTCCAGCCCCATGTCAGGCTCTGTGCTGACAGTGCAGAGCCTGCTTGGGATTCTCTCTCTACCCATCCCACTCTCACTCCCTCTCAAAATAAATAAATAAACTTTAAAAAAAAATGATTCAATAGAGAGGAAATTGGATCAGATGTCCTACAACTAGGCTTCTCTCAAGCCTTAAAGTGTATATAATACTAAGTCTGCAGGCTAGCAAGTTTGGAGGAAAATGTGATGACTTTGACCTTATGAATACTTAATTTGCAATGTGTATGGAAATGGAATAGAGCTTGGAAGAAGGATTGAGAATAAAGGTAGACAGTGTCTTATAAATAAAAAGCCCAATGCTATAAAGATCACCATCATTTGATGGTTCTTCTTACCATCAAATGTATACAAATTGAATACAATTGCGACTATAGTCTGGATTTCTAAGCAGATTAAACTGATGTTGATGGTTTAGATTAAGTGACCTAATTGACCACTGCTTTTTAAAATGCATATTAATTAAGATATAGTAATAGCTGTTGTGTTGTTTATTACTACCTGGTTTGGTTATTTTGGCCAAAACATATTTCATTCAATATACATGCTACCTAAGCTCATTTTTTTACAATTTCATTTTTTTAAATTCTTGGTCTCTAGTGGATACTTCTTTTATGAAAGTAGACACACTTACATCTGTCCTGTAATATCTTCATTCTTCTTACATCTTCAAGCATCATTGCACCACTTTCAATAAACTTTTTAAATGGGTTTACACTGTTTCTATTTCTTGTCTTTTAGTGAAACACTTCTGAATCCCTTGGAACTCGACTATCTCTCTTTTCACTTCAGTCAATATGCTTGCAAGGGTGGGGACAGCTGGTAATTGTCATGTCGGTGAATCTAGTGACCTTTCTACAGTCTTCATTTTCTCCAGTATTTGTCATTTTTGTTTCTACTGTCCAGCTCATTCTGCGTATTTTGTTCTACGTTACTTACATTGATTTTCTTTCCTACCTCTGTGGTCACTAATTTTTGGCCCTCTTTCCTCTGCTCACCTTCTAAATGCAATGTCTTCCCAAATTCTAATGACCTTTATCCTCTTCTCCATGTTATATGGCCACCTGTGGTCATCCATTCCATGAAGCAGTTTGTAAAGTGTGACTCCCCAACATACACCTTTATTCTCAATCCGTGTCCATTTGCACCAATAGACATGTCCTCGGTTATTTTAGTTCTATTTGCTTATTTGCCTCTGAGACCCTTTGCTACTGATTTTGTCCACCCAACATCTAAATCTCCATTCAATGTTTACAGAATCCCTCAGCTAATGAAGTATACCCAGTCTTGTGTAGAAGCCAGATTATACTGAATCCTTCCTTTCTCAGTTCTTTATGATTAAAGTACTATCACGTAAGTTTCTGCTGCTCATACACCGACTCTGAAACAGAAGCGAGAGATGGAAAGAAGGGTGACAGGTGTCTGGAGTGACTGCAGCTAAGCCCACAGGCCAGCCTCAGCGGTGGTTGCGTTCACAGAGGCAGTTTGTATGACTCGGTCTCAGTAGTCTCCATTAGGCCAACAGGCATCATCTGGTTCCCACGAGTAGGAAGGTTGTGTCTTTGGTTTACCAGATCTGCGTAATGATTTGGAAAGAGTTTCTGGCTGTGTGGCCTCTAAGATCCTATGAGCGATCCAATATCTTTCCAACAAATTTGTTTTCTAGAATCAGTCATCCAGGATCAATTCCTTTTTTTTTTTCCCTAGTCTGAACTCTTGGAATTATCTGTGTCAGCAGTTGGTGCCTCAACATTTTATATTATTTATGAATGACTTTGCTTTATTCATTTATGACATAAATTCATGTTCTCTGGATATCTGTTCAAACTGAAATCCATTATTGATTTTGTTTATTTTGGGTGACTTCCTCCTCATTCACAAAAATTTTATTCTGTAATCCTCCAAAGTTGGGAGAGAAATAAAACAGCTGTAATTACACGGCGTCTTTTCCTTCTCTCTCACTGTATTCACTCCACAAGCATCATTTGCTACTCCAAATCTCAGCCCGTCTTGGTTAGTCATCATTATTGACTCAGGATAGCGCTGTGCTGTGAAATGTATCTCTGCCACAAAAATCACTCTTCTTCATTAAATCCTCTTCGCCCACAGCTGCCTGCTGCGCCTCCCTCTCCGCCAAGCTGCAGACGCTGCATTTTCTCTGATTGTACTGGTGGCACACTCATGAGTGCTTCTTGGGTACGAAATCATTCTAAACCAATAAATCAAATCAATAAATAAGTCAATGAATCTCTTTTGCTTTATAAACATCATCCATCTTTAGCAGAATGAATCACTAGTCCTTGTCCCTACCTTTCGAACCCTTTGAAACAAGTTCATCTACTATTAGAGGCTCTTTTGGTCCTGTGTTAATGCTTACATTAGATAACATGCTCGACCTTATACAAGATCCAAAGACATTTGACCTTAGGAGTCAATTTCAATGAATTTTGTTTTTTCTAAGAGATTTCCACAAGGAATAGAATATGTTGAAGAAAGTGGTTTAAACAACATTCAAACACACACATACACACAGTATAATTATTGGTATATTTATATTGTATATGTATATACATATATGTGCATATATATTATATCAAATAATAAAATTGTGTTTTATATATACAGTTATAACTATATATATGGTTAATTTTCCAAGAATTAAATTTCACATTTTTTATCTATGGTAAAATTTATGGCTAGTCCCATTCTCTTTGTAATCTTATTAAATTAATACAGTCAGGTAGAAGTCAATATAAAGCTCTCTGTCTTACATATTAATCAAGAAATTTAATGACTTAATTATTCTAAAATTTTATTTTAGTTGGACTGAAAATGTTTGTTCTCATCTCTGCCTTCCACTCCCTCATTCCCGACTCTCCCTACACACACACTCATTCTCAGCCACCTTTGCTCTATTTCATGCCTCTAGGAGACTTCTAGTAATGGGATCACCCAGGCTCTTTTACCATCTGCTATCCAGTTGGATTTGGCCAAAGGAAAATTCGGACAAAAGATCTGAGGGTACGAAGACAGAGTTTAGCATATTTCATCCCTATTCCTTGCCTGCATCAACCCTTCCCTATTCCCTCCTGTTTTTGTTTGTCTGTTTGTTTGTTGTTTTGTTTTGTTCCCTTGCTGTGATCACATTTCTCTAAATTCAGCTGTATTTCCTGTCAAGCTACTCCAACTCCATGATCTAGCTCTCAGTTAGCTTTAGTGACACAGTTTTCTTTCCTTGCCCCTTTAAGCCAACAGGTGGCTTCTTGCTACTACTAGTTTCTGGATGCCTTTTGAGATGAATGTATGGCTAGTTTAGATAGAAAGATAAATAGATGATAGACACATACATACATATATGGATAATAGAGAGATGATAGATAGATACATAGATACATAGATACATAGATTGAAGACAGATAATAGATATAGAGATAGATATGGAGACATCCTTTTATTCACTTCTTATTAAAATCATAGCTATCTGGGCTAAGTGTGTTTCTTGTCACGACTTTCATTGCTACAGACTGTACTTATTTTAAGAAACAGAAACGAGAATTTATAAAAATGGTCAATGGTGTAAAATTTGGTCATGCTGTCAAGGTCTCAATGACTATTAATTCAGCTCCCAGAAATTCCTGACTGGCTGATTAATGTACCTGTTCTACCATGACTGTGTGTAATCTACTAATTATTTTTGAGAATCCCCTCAGTCCTCTCTGAATTTTAGTGTCTGCAGGATTCCTTTCTTGCTCTGTGACCTGGTTCTGATTTTCCAGGTGTCTCTGATTGGCAAATGCATTCAAAAATTTCTTCTACAAAATCTTGATTGGCTCCTGCCTTGTGGAATATAATTTCCATAGCAAGTATCATTTTCCACCTCTCCCATAAGAGTCCAAAAGCACTAGCCGCCAAACAAAGGTTTTTTTCTTGTTTTATAGCTATTAGCTTTCTAGGCTCTCCCACAAGAATTTTAGCTTACTTACCTTATGCCTTATCATAAAGTTTATCTTCCTGAAACATTAATATAGTTTTTAAATAAGGCTCGACAATGCAAGATTGTTTTGCAGTATGATCAAAGACACATCACCCACAGATAATTACACAAAGAAAGTAGTCTTATGTCTAGCCTGAACTTCACATCACCAACAGATATTTTTACAAAGTAGTCTTGTAACTACCTTGAACTTGAAAACCAAGATGTCATTGTAGTGGTATTCCTGTCACCAAGCACAATTTATTGTGTAAGTAGAAGACATACAGTTTTTTTTTAATTACTGAATCAAGAAACTGAGATCCAGGAGTGCCTGGGTGGCTCAGTCAGTTGATTGTCTGGCTTCAGCTCAGGTCATGATCTCACAGTTCGTGGGTTTGAGCCTTGTATTAGACTCTGTGCTGACAGCTAGCTCAGAGGCTGGAGCCTGTCTTAAAATTCTGTGTCTCCCTCTCTCTCTGACCCTCCCCTGCTCATGCTGTCTCTCTCTCTCTCTCTCTCTCTCTCTCTCTCTCTCCCTCTCAAAAATAAATAAAACATTAAAAACATTAAAACAGTAAAAAGAAATTGAGACCTAGGGAGACAAATCAGTTAGGCAGATAGAAAGTTGAAACTAGATTTCATGTCTCCCAAGTTGTTACTCTTTAAAACTGCATTATAAAATAAATACGCATTTTAATGAAAAATAAATTAACTAAGGTATATTACCCTGAAATCAATAAAAATTTAGACCTGAAAGTGTTTGCTCAGTGAAGCTTTTCCAAATGTTTTTGCTTGAATATTTTATAACAATGTAAGCAAAGTTTATGTAATTTCTCAAAAAAAAGTAGATGATATTATATAAGTAAAATAACCTTTCTGTATACATATTTCAAATATAATATGATGTGTTAAAGGACTAGTAGGCTTACCCACACTACTTACTGAGTACTCTATATTACATGTAGTTTTATAACATAAAAGATTTTCCCAATGTTCAGAAGAGACACATTTATTAAATGTAGTTTTTGGCGTGACTATTCATTTAATGACCTTTTAGCTTTATATGTTGCAGTATGAATAAATTATACTTAATATAAAAATAAATGAACTGATGTAAATTGAAGTAAGTTTAATTTTCCATTTTTTGAGTGTGCAAAGCTAATGGAAGTT
The DNA here is from genome assembly GCF_006229205.1 of Suricata suricatta. NCBI lineage: Eukaryota > Metazoa > Chordata > Mammalia > Carnivora > Herpestidae > Suricata > Suricata suricatta. The sequence continues at coordinate 33,780,942 of NC_043704.1, read as the reverse complement.
TCAGAAGTCATAGGAAAAAGGAGATTCATGTTCTATTTTCTGGATTGAGCCTTGGGATAGTTAAAATCCTTGGACAATTCTGCTTGTGCAAACATGAACACAGTTTTTATTCTGTTATTGTAGCTGTGGGTTTATCAAGTATTCATGATGTGCACAGATATGGTGGATTGCTGTGTTCAGGGACCGAACATAAACCTTTGTGTATAGCTGGCAGTAAAGGCGACCATTTTGTTACACGTTTAATTTTAGTTCTCTTTCTCTCTTTACAATGTCTTAGCTATTTTTACAGCTGAGGTGTCCTTAAGAAATCATGTTTTAATCAGTTTCATAATTTTTTCCCTTTGGTAACATATCTTCCCGCTATTTGTAGGAAAAATTATAAAGAAACCCAATGGGAAAAAATATAGAAGTATAAAATGTAAAATATCAGACACTATATCATGAAAATGTTTCCATTGAATGACACTTGGAGTCTGGGACTCATGCCAGGAAATAAAAGCATTTTGGCTATGCGGTTTCAAGATCAAAAGATCAAATGTTTTTCATAATCTATCATGCAAAAGTTATTTGTTTGATTTATAGTGTGTTTCTTCCATTCTCAGAGGGGGGAAATAGATGATATAAAAATACAAAAAAAATATTAAGGGATATAACTTATTTGTATTATGGAAGTGTCAAGATTTGGTACTCGTTTGGATAACTTGGTATCTTTGAAATTATGAAGTATATGTTGTGTCTCGTCTAATCCATACTCTAAATACATTTTCATATTTAAAGTTCTGGGTAAGGTAAGCAAAAAGCTTTATTTTAAGTACATTATAGTGTGTTTTGCATCACTTAAAATTGAGCTGACATTAAATATTGTTTATGTTGTTTATGTTAAAAATAGAATACAAGGCTTTAGGACTATATCTTTAAATTTCCAATATTTTTTAAATTGTTTCAAGATTACAGAGAAAATAATCACAATGGCAAACATAAGCTAAAGACGAAAGATTAGTGGGGCGCCTGGGCGGCTCAGATGTTTGAGCACCAGATTTCAGCTTAGGTAATGAACTCACAGTTCGTGGGTTCGAGCCCTATAATGGGCTCTGTGCTGACAGCTCAGAGCCTAGAGCCTGCTTCAGATTCTGTGTCTCTCTTTCTCTCTGCCCCTCCTCCACTCATACTCTGTACGTGTTTCTCTCACTAAAAAATAAATATTAAAAAACATTAAAACGAGAGATGAAAGATTATTAAAAAGAAACCACTGGGGCACCTGGGTAGCTCAGTCGGTGAGCATTTGACTTTGCTTCAGGTCATGATCTTGTGGTTCCTGAATTCGAGTCCTGCATTGGGCTCTGTGCTAACAGTTCAGAGCCTGGAGCCTGTTTCAGATTCTGTCCCCCTCTCTCTCTCTCTCTGCACATGCTTTGTCTCTCTGTTTCTCAAAAATAAATAAACATTAAAATTTAAAAAAAAAAACACTTGCATTTTGCCACCGTTTATATCCAGACTTCTCCCATTGCTACCATTTCTACACCTTATTAATTAATAGAAATTTTAAAAAATATTACTCTAAACCTGGTACATGGATAAAGATTTTATAGTTTCTGAAAATGTATGTTTTATATTGTATAGTGTATTGTAAACACAAAGATTTCTTTAATTTTTATAGGTTTTACTCACATGACATAGTATTCTTACTTATATAAAAAAGTGATAAAGTCCATCATGTTCTTCACTGATGTAACTGCATAACTTGTCAGATTTTGAAACTGCCTATGTTTAGAATAACAATAATTTGACCAGAATATAACTATGCATTGCCATCTTCTAGAATGATATTTTCTCTTGTAGCCTTCTCTACAGTGCCATATTACCAGAATAGATTATGGTTTGACCACGTGGCTATCTCTTATGAATAGTTATGCTTTAGTAAATGCTGAACTGATATGATGAAATATGGCTCAATGAAATTAAATGGGCATGGAAACAAGTTCTTTAATTTTATTATAATTAGAAGTTAAATCCTAGTAATATTTTAGATAAATGCAACTGACATGAGAATTATCCATGGGACTCAGGGATTAATAACCATATAGGGGACTGGGCCCCTTCTTTGAATAGAGTTAAGTAGAATTAATTTCATTAAATGATTTAATTTAACCAATGTAAATTTAAACTTAAAAATAATAAATACTATCAGTGTGTGTGTTTTAAAATTTTCTAAAGTTTATTTGTGAGAGAGACAGAGACAACATGAGCTAGGGAGGGGCAGAGAGAGAGAGAGAGAGAGAGAGAGAGAGAAGATCCCAGGTAGGCTCTGCACCATCAGCACAGAGCTCAATGCAAGGCTAGAACCCACAGAACCCAGAGATCGTGACCTGAGCTGAAGCCAAGAGTTGGACACTTAACCTATTGAGCCACTCAGGTATCCCATATTATCAGTGTATTAATACAGTTGCATTATGGTTATTATCATAACTGTCCTACATCCTACAAAAACTGTCCCCAAAGTTTTTCCTAAGGACTTTTAGTCCTTCCTGTTCATAGCTTACTCTATGGACATTGTTAAAAACACTTTATAGTCTTTAACTCATTTTACTCCAATGTCAACTCTATTAGTAGGTACTATTGTTATGTCTTTATTACAGATGGGAAAAGTCATACACATAGTGAGTAACCATTCTGAAAAGAATTTTATTAGAACTCTAGAAAGTTTAGATTGTTTTAAAAGAATTCCATATATCAACTGTGGGAAGTGCCATCCTGAATCACACCTCTTACTACTTGGCTTTCAAACTTTCTGTGGTTTAACTCATAAATTATTTACTTGGTTAGAGTCTTTGGTTGCCCACAAATAGCAAAAACGGTTGATGTGTTTTAAGGCTGTGTTGGTGTCTCAGAACATGATAGCAAGAATGTAGACTGAAACCAGATTGGAAAGTCCTAGGGACCACAGGGAGATGTTTGTCTCTGTTCCTTGTATCTTCTTCTATGTGTCTGCTTCCTCTGGTATCTCTAGATAAATCTCTGCTACTTCTCTCATAGTTAAAAACAGTGTCCAGGTGTCAATGTCTAGAATGTGCATATGAGCAACCCATGTACCCATTCCCTGGTGAAATTATCATTACTGGTGAAAATTATTCAAATAACCACCATTTAGAGTCTCTGGAAGTTGTCATAAGGATATACAGATCATCAAAAACACCTATTCAAAAAATCTACTAAATCTTACTGAAAGCAACAAGAGTCTGTGGCATTTAGGATACAGTATAGCCCATCTCCCCCCACATTTCAGCTTGATAGAAGTTCCGTATTGAGTAAGTGTTATCAAGATCAGTCTCCTTCTCCCTGTAAAACAAGCTTCCCATCAAGAAATAGGATTCCTGTGAATATTACAGTTTATAATAAGAAATATTTATTTGGTCTTCATTCCTTTTCCCTGTACAGAGATCCTAAAACCTCTAGAATTTCCTATGTGAAGGGTGTGACAAAAGTATTGTTTGTTATGCCTAGGAGGTGACTTTTGGACTGTGCCTCAGAATGAGTGCTGATTGCTAGAGAAGCCAACCATGTGCGACTGAGGTGTTAGGAATTTCAGTCCCACCTCTTCTGGCCCAATCACATCTGCCTCCAAGTTAGTGAGAGGGGTTGGAAGTTGAGTCAATCACCAATGGCCAATGATTGAGTCAATAATGTCTGTGTAATGAAGTCTTCATAAAAACCCAAAAGACCAGGGACTGGTGAACACTTGGAGAATCTGAGAGACTGGCATACCCAGAGAGGGCAGTGAACCTCCACTCCCCTTCCCTGCACCTTCTCTTGTGCACTTCTTCCAAGAGGTTGTCCCTATGTCCCCTTGCAATAAGCCAGTAATCTAGTAAATGAAATGAGTACGGTGTGCTGCTCTAGCAAATTAATCAAACCCAAGGAGGGGATGGTTGGAACCTCCAATCTATATCAATGAAAAGATAATTATAAAAAAGAACTAAAGAATAATTCTAGAGTTGCCACTGAAATAAAAGTTTTACTGGAGAGGCTCAACAATAGATTTGAATTGACAGAAGAAAAAAAATCAGAAAACTTGAAGATAGATTGCTAGAGATTATTCAAGCCAAAGTACAACAGGAAAAAAAATATGAAGAAAAATGAACAGGCTCTGAGAGGAAGGAGAGACACCATCAAGAATAGAAACATACATGTAATGTGAACACCAGGAAAGAAGAGCAAGGAGAAAAAAAAATAGTGAGTTAGAGGCTGGAAACTTCTCAAATTTGATGAAAAATATATACAACCAAGAAATGCACCCATCTTCAATATGGTAAACACAAGATATCCACACTCAGACACATCAAATTTAAAATGGTGCAGTCCAGGGGCACAGGGGTGGCTCAGTGGGTTAAGCAGCCAAGTCATTGATTTTGACTCCGGCCACGATCTCACAGTTGTAAGCTTGAGCCATGCCGTGGGAGGTTCAAACTTTCAGTGTGGAGCCTGCTTGGGATTCTCTCTCTCTCTCTCTCTCTCTCTCTCTCTCTCTCTCTCTCTCTCTCCCTCTCTCTCCCCTCTGTCTCTGCCCCTTCACTTCTCTCTCTCTCTCCCCCAAAATAAATAAACTTAAAAATATAAAATAAAATGTCAACATCAAAACTTAAATAAAAAACCTTTGAAAGCAACAAGACAAAAATGATTCGTCATATGAGATCCCGATTAGAAGAAAACTGGTGTATCAGAAACAGTGCAGGTCAGAAAGCAGTGGAATGATATGTTTAAAGGGCTAGATAAACACTGTCTACCAAAATTCCATTCGTCATAATCATCCTACAAAAATAATAAAAGCTGAGATGGGGTGACTGGCTGGCAGAGTCGATAGAGCATGTGACCTTTGAGTGCAAGTCCCATGCTGGGCATAGAGATCACTTACCAAAAAAAAAAAAGCTGAGGTGGCTCAGTCTATTCAGCTAAGCGTCTGACTCCGGCTCAGGGCATGATCTCATGTCCGTGGGTTCGAGCCCTGCATTGGGCTCTGTGCTGACAGCTCGGAGCCTGGAGCCTGCTTCAGAGTCTGTGTCTCCTCTTTCTCGGCCCCTCCTCTGCCAGCACTCTCTCTCTCTCTTTCTCTCTCAAAAATAAATAAACATGTAAAAAGTTTTAAAAATAAATAAGTACTAAACAAGAACAAAAATCGCTGAGAGAATTTGTTCCTTGGTCGGCCTTAAAGAAATACTAAAGGCAGTTCTTCAGGTTAAAAGCAAATCACTCCTGAAAATTCCACGCACGCACCAAACACCAGCACCAGTAAAGGTAACTGTGTGATTGTAAAAGACAGTACAAATGCATACTTCTCTTTTCTTTCCTCAACTTCTTTCACAATCTGTTGTGCTAAACAATATGTATATAATTGTAGTGTTAGGCATAAACCATGTAAAATGTAATAATTTTGACAATAATTGTACAACACAGTTGCATGGAATCAAAAGTATATTGGAATAACAAAAATTATACCAGGTGGTAGTAATTCAAATCCATAGTAAAAATAAAGAGAACCAAATGTGGCAAATAAGGCAAACATAGCAAACCGTGTAAATGTATACTTACTCCACCCCCCCCAAGGTACATTAAAAAGCATAATAGCCAAAATCTCCTGAGTTTAGATATTAAAGGTATAGGCCAGAAAAAAAATTAGCAAATAAAAAAAAAGCACTAATCATAATTTGTTTTTCTTTTGTATCCCTAGTCCATATTCATAGAGAAAGGACTTGCTGACGGCTAATTCCTGATTCGGTCCCACCTCATCTACCAGCCAGAGGAAGAAAGACTGTGGATATTGGCTCGTGCTTTCTATAACCAATGTTGATTGAAGCACAGCCGCTGAAATCAGGGAAGGAAGCATCTTACCCACACAGGAAAGATTGTTCCTTTCGGGCTATTCTGAGGAGCTGCGACGCCCAGAAATGTGAAGACAGCCTTGAACCTTATGAATATTTTCTCAGAGTAAGATTTCTTCTGGCACACTCTTTTCACACCTCCAACCCCGGCGGGGGCTTCTGTGCACACAGAACAGGGGCGGCTAACTGTGACTTGATGAGGGCTGGAAGGCTTCCCAGACAAGACGACACAGGAGTCGAGTGTTGAAGGATATGCAGGAGCCAAGCAGGAGGAAGATCCTTTTTCCAGGCACAGAGAGCGTGCATAATGGTTAACAACGTCAGAGACACCAAGGAACATGTGCAAGCGACAGAATACAAGACTGGCGGGCTAGCTTGTCTTTAGAACATCAGCCCCCGAGTAATGATACTTTGAGTTAGAGACTGACATGGTCAGATTTAGATTGCAGGTGGTCGTGCAAACAGCATTAGAGGGCATGAGATGGATGACAGCTGAGGAAATCAGTCAGGAGGTTGTGCCAATGATCCCAAGGCTTTGGTGCCTCTGTCCCAAATCTTCACATTGTGTGCAGGAATGAGGCTGCAAGTGGTTATTATGAGCCTACTGTCTCTAGTGAGTAGGAACCACACTAGGCCTGCTAACTTGGAAAATTCAAATAAATCATAATTTCATTAAGTGTGTATATCCTATGGTATGTAAGTTTATATAGCACATATTTTTCTTGCACAATGTTTAGTACTAAAGCAAAAATTAAATATTATTTTATATGTATATTTTTAAGTTTCCTTTTTAAATTTACTTATTTATTTTGAGAGAGACAGAGACAGCATGAGTAGGGGAGGGACAGAGAGTGAGGAAAATAGAGAATCCTAAGCAGGCTCAACCCTACCAGCGCAGAGCTCAACACAGGGCTCAAACCCATGAAACTCTGAGATCATGGCTTGAGCTCAAACCAAGAGTTGGATACTTAACCAACTGAGCCACGCAGGAGCCCAATATTATTTTATATTTTAATTACTTACTGATTAATAGACTTCAACTATTTTGTATTTAAATCAAACCTATTAAAAACAAATATGAGTGATTGTGTAGAAAAATGCATCTACCTCAATTACTGCAAGGAGAATGAAAATTTATCTTGAAGAGTAATTTTAGTAATCTATATGAGAAATAGCTTCAGGCTACCAGAAAGCTTTTACATGTTTGAATCCTTTATGTGATTCACCTGCCAGCTTAACTACCGAGGATTATCTGAACTATTCGTACAGTTGATGGAGTGATTTTAGCTAAGAAATTCAGATATAGAAATATAGTGGACTTATGATTTTCTCTTATTTCCCATGTAACAAGAAAAGAAGCAGAAATATTCAAATCTTTGTTTTAAAAATGAACAAAGGAGGGGTGCCTGGGTGGCTCAGTCAGTTAAGCTTCCAACTCTTGATTTCCACTCAGGCCATGCATGGTCTTATGGGTTGTGAGTTCCAGCCCCACATCAGGCTCTGCACTGACAGCACATGGAGGCTGCTTGGAATTCTCTCTCCCCTCTGTCTGTCTCTACCCCCCCTCAAGTGTGAGCTTTGTCTCTCAAAATAAAGAAACAAACTTAATTTTTTTTAATGAACAGAAAAATATATTCAAATATTTGCATAAAAATGTTTGTAGTACTAAGCAGAAATTCATTTAAAAGAATGTTGACAATACAATTCTTATAAGTAACAGTCCTTTAGAACAGTTGTTGCACTGGAGAATTATAACATTTAAAAATGTCTGCCTTGGATGTCTGGTGGCTCACTTGGTTGGGTGTCTGACTTTGGCTCAGGTCATGATCTCATGGTGTGTGAGTTCTAGGCCCACTTGGGCTCTGTGCTACCAGTGCAGAGCCCACTTCAGATCTTCTGTCACCTTCTCTCTCTGCCTTCCCCACACTTGGGCTCTCTCTTTCTCAAAAATAAATATGGCCCTTCTTAGGAAAGTGGATGGACCTTGAGGGTGTCATGCTGAGCGAAGTAAGCCAGGCAGAGAAGGACAGAAACCATATGTTTGCACTCATAGGTCTAACAGAAAACATTCAGAATGATCTAGCTTCAAGAAAAACAAGCAGTTAGTAGTGCTTAAGAAGAAATGATTCAGTATCTAATGGATAGTAGATACCTGTCACAACACAGCATTTTATATACTGTTAAGTGAAACTACAATACAATCTAAGTTTATTTTGGGAGTGTTTGCTGTATAATTGGACTTAATGAAATGTTTAGAGGTGCAGTAGGCATGACTTTGAGTAGATAATGAAAGAAAATGCAAAATG
>NC_043704.1:33770912-33772663 GCF_006229205.1 Suricata suricatta | reverse complement strand
TTTGCCCAAGCTAAGATGAAACCACATCATGAATCAATTGGCATTTTGCATTTTCTTTCTTTATCTACTCAAAGTCATGCCTACTACACCTTTAAACATTTCATTAAATCCAATTATATAGCAAATACTCCCAAAATAAACTTAGATTGTATTGCAGTTTCACTTAACAGTATATAAAATGTTGTGTTGTGAAAGGTATCAACTATCCATTAGATACTGAATCAATTTTTCTTAAGCACTACTCACTGCTTGCTTTTCTTGAAGCTAGATCATTCTGAAAATTTCCTGTTAGACCTATGAGTGCAAACATATGATATCTGTCCTTCTCTGCCTGACTTATTTCGCTTAGCATGACACCCTCAAGGTCCATCCACTTTCCTACAAATGGCCATATTTCATTCTTTCTCATTGTCATGTAGTACTCCATTGTGTATATATACCACATCTTCTTGATCCACTCATCAGGTGATGGACATTTAGGCTTTTTCCCAGCTCATGTTATTTAAAGACACAAATCATATGGTAAGTTGTCACAGCAGCAATAGGAAACTAAAACACCTGGAATGTGTGCTTCTTCCTGTTCCCACTGCTATTGCCACTCGCCCTTGTTGTCAAGAGCTAGTGACTATACTCTGGAATCCTGAACCTGGCCTCCAGCAAGAGCATCTGTGTGGTCTTGGAAGCCATTAGCAATAATAACAAGTGGATGAACTCTCCTTGACACCTTACAAATAATTCACAAATCGTACCCTAACTGCGAAGGCCAGGGGGGATATAGTTGTGAACTTTAGAATTACTTTGTTACATCAATATACGAAAAAAAGACATGAAAATGGATATCAAGGGCCAATCAACTCTATTTAGCACACAATTAGTCTATTTACCCAAGTGTTCCTAAAACGTAACACAGTTAACTTTCTTTAGTAAAGCAGTTGTTCTTTTGTACTTCAGAAATTTGAAAAATGTTGACTAAATACATTAATATTGTATTTTTTTGCAATATTCTTTTAAGACTATGTCAAAATCTATGCATTTTGTGTTCACTAGAAAAAAAATTCTTTTTGTGGGGAGGTAGAAGTCTACATAATTTGAATTATTATCTCATTATTTTATGCAATAGGCAACTTGAACCTGGCTTTCTAATTGTGATTTGTACAGCTCTTTAATACATACTCACATTCAAATTTTACAACCTACTCTGTTTTATAACTTACTGCATAATAGTTCAGCCTTAAATTAATGTGTTTTCATAGCAAGATTCAATAAAGAATTTAATACGGACTCTAAAACTTAGACAGATATTAACATTTTAGTGGTATCTTAATGTCTGCATGTAAATAGTAGTTTAATGAAACACCATAGCAAATTCATGATAAAGCACAAGAGTTTTTATTGGAAATCATAAAAATTCATCTTTCTTCAGTTGTGGTACATTTTACAATGAGTACATTGTCTCAGGAATAAAGAATGCAAACAATTTACATATTTTGTCTTAAAATATTGACACTGTAACAATGAAACAAACTGGAAATAAGCATTAGACAGACTCTTTTTTTAATGTTTATTTATTTATTTTTATTTTTATTTTTTTAACATATGCATTTATTTCCATCCTTTACAATACAGTAGTTGCAATGACACTCAAAACAGAAAAGCAAAGTAAAAAATCAAAACACCAACTTCTATTTCATGTATTAGACTTATACAGAAATTAGAAGGTTAAGTAACAACTAGTTAATCACCTAATTTCA
>NC_043704.1:33713908-33770812 GCF_006229205.1 Suricata suricatta | reverse complement strand
TATTTTCTTTACTTTTTTTTTTTCCTCTTCTCTTTTTGGTAGTGGGGGTGGTTATGTTTAAATGAAGTTGCTTTTACAACACCAAAGACTTAATCATCCATTTCCTGCATAAAAGGTAAATACTTTTTTGCATGGACCTCAAGCATATTGCAGTATAGAGGTGGAATTTAAGGAAAGGTATTAAGCAGGCTGTGTTGTAGCTTATGAACAAGTAATAAATTGTATCATGTATCTTGAATGTATCATATATAAGGTGCTATATAACAATTGCCACTTCAGATAGCTGTGAAATTAGGTGATTAACTAGTTGTTACTTAACCTTCTAATTTCTGTATAAGTCTAATTACATGAAACAGAAGTTGGTGTTTTGATTTTTTACTTTGCTTTTCTGTTTGGAGTGTCATTGTAACTACTATATTGTAAATGATGGAAAATAATTGCATATGTTAAAAATATGAAACTTTATAAAGTAAAATAAAATAAAAATAAAATTTCAAAAAAAATAAAAATAAAAATAAATAAATAAATAAATAACATGAAATTTATTATCTGACAGCTTTGTAGACAAGAAATCCAAAGTAGGTCAACTGGGTCCAAAATAGGAGAGGATCTGTTTGTCTTTTTTAACTTATGTTCCATGGCTCTTAGCTCCACAGTGTGTGGCCACATTTCCTTATGCCAACACCTCACCTTCTTTGACTCCGGATCTTCCTTTCCTCCTCTTATAAAGACCTTGTGACCATACTGGATCATCTCAGATGACCCTCAATAATCCTCCTCCATGTAATCAAATGTTCAAAATCTCTTTTGCTTTTAAAGTAACTGATCAGCAGTTTCCAGAGATTCGGATATGGATATTTTTTAAGGAGCAATTTCTCAGTCTACATCACCAGGTATGTTTTGGGTGCCCTTGAAATCAGTAGTGCAGTGGTTGTCTCTTGACCCTATGTCCACAGACCTTCCAGTAAACTTCACAGCACCACATTAATTCCCTGTATACGTGAAATCCCTTGGAGTTTCTATTTCTTATACAGAACCAAATTGTATTCTTTCATTTACTCAAGTGATTTTGCAGATATTGATTTAGTTAGCATTTATATACTTTAATTGTATGAGCATTGAATGCTAAGGTACCATCATAATGCTTTTGATGAAAGCACTTAGTGTTTGGATGACATTGAAACTGAACATACTTGGACATTGATGTTGGCTTTTGCCATTCCTGAGTCTCAGTTTTTCTATGTGTAAAACAAAGCTACTATTATTTACTGTAGGATAATTGTGAGAATTAAATCAGACAATTTGTTTTCCATATTCAGTATAGTTCATGGCACATAGATACCAAAATAATGAAAGCTATTATCTTGAGTCTCCATTCACTTTTTATTTTGGTGAGGAAAGACACCAAATAAGCATTATTTATTTACATCTTTCAGTTAGTGAAAGATGTGAGAATACCAACAATTTTATTATGCTGCTGGTTTGCTATTTCATAGAAAAATCAATCTGTGTTATGACATACACACCTTTTCTTTTTGCTTTGTTATGAAATATACAAAAATATACAGACTAGAAGAGTGAAATCCTATAAACCTATTCTCTCACTCTAAAAGTTATCAACTCATAGTCAATATAATTTCATTCATTCTCCCATTCATCCACTCTTCCTTACATTATTTTCAAACAAATCCCAAACTATCATTCTTCCAGTATTTTGTTATATATCTCTAAATATAGGTCTTCTAGTATTTATTATATACTAACAATACCTTTATCACATCTAAAGAATTTAACAATTATCTTAAATTACATCAGGTGTCAGGTTAATATTCAAATATTAAGTATATCACAAATTTTATGTTTTAAAGATTATTTGTTTTAATCAATGTTTAAATAAAGCCACATATTATGACTGGTTGGTAAATCTCATTTCTTTTTAGGTTTAGCTTCTGGTTCCATCTCTCTTTTTTTAATTGCAAATTATCTCTTAAATATGCATATTTATAGATAAATATGTAATAGATATAAATAAATATAAAAATTATACATAGTTATATATAGTTATATATAAATATGTTATATATAAATATAGATAGGTATTTATCTATAAATATACTATATACATTTATAATAGATGTTCACAGATAAGTACAGAATATTTATCTATCTAATTTAAATGTCAAGTTTACTATATACTAAAGCTCTCTCTGTAAGTTTCTTTTTTTCATTATTTATTTTTGAGAGACAGAGAGAGACAGCATGAGCAGTTGATCAGAAATATTAATTATACTTTATGTTAAATGTAGTTAATATTTGAAACAATTCCAAAAATAATTTTAAATACTTTTAATTCTGTAACAAATTTATGATTTTTCTCCCCTTTAATAGGTACTCAGAAAGTTTTATGGATTACATAGAAAGATATTTTTCATAAAGATTATCTTTCATAAAATGTATCAATGAAATGTTTCACTTAGGTCTATCTTAGGTCTAAAGTAGCATGACCTGAACTAATTCATTAAATCTAGACTATTCAATATGATTCACCAGTGTAACTATTATTAAGATTGCTTTTGGAAATGAGATTACTGAAATCAGTTATGGTCGAGTAGACAAAGCTTTATTCTCATGGTATGACTTTTTATAGGTATAATTATTTTTGTTTAAAGATTTCACAAGGGCTGGTTTTGAATATTCTCAAATTGTGATTTGTTCACAAAAGGAGGAAACCGTGTTAATGATGACACACTTAAACAAGAATGGCCACACTCTGCTTCATTCATTACAGGGTCCTATCTTTTGATCTCTTCATTCTGGAAAGAAAAGAGGGGTGGAAGGAAGAAGTAAAGGAGGAAAGGAAGCAGAGAGGGAGGGAAAGAAGGACGGAAAGAAAGAAGGAGGGAAAGAAGGAAGGAGGGAAAGAAGGAAGGAGGGAAGGAAGGAAAGATGGAGGGAAGGAGGGAAAAAAGGAAGGGAAAGGCAAAATGCAAACTGCATACTTATATTAAACTAATAAATATCCATCTCAACAATAACTGATACTTTAAAATTGGTAAGTTATGGGGCGCCTAGGTGATTCAATTCGTTGAGCGGCCAACTTTGGCTCAAGTCATGATCTCACAGTCGGTGGGTTCCAGCCCCACATTGGACTCTGTGCTCACAGCTCAGAGCCTGGAGTCTGCTTCCGATTCTGTGTCTCCCCCTCTGCCCCTCCCCCCTCCTACTTTCTGGGTCTCTCTCTCAAGATTAAATAAATATTTTAAAAAATTAAAAAATAAATAAAATAAATTGATATGTTATAAACAGAATCAAGAAACAGTTGAAAAAATCTGAATCCATCATATGGAATGAATTTTAAATAGTACTACACAGCTATCATAAATCTATGTGTATAGATAGACATTAGGAATTGTTACTTTATTCCAATGTGTAACTGATTAAAGCAACATTCACTAATAATTACTGCATTATTAGATTATTCTTTTATAGCATATTTACTTCATCATATTCCAGAGATGAGGAAAGGATAAACTGCCATTTCTATAAACCAAAAAGTTGAAGTGAAGTACTTACATTGAGTTAACTAACATGAGTCATAAATTATATAAGAAATATAGTGTTCATTTATACACTCAGGTCTTCTAAGATAAGCATACATGCCGCAGTGAGTCATGACAACCCTAAGTCATCTCTAGAAGGCTTAGATAAATGGTCTACACCTTTTCTTCTTTGTTAATTTTTCTATTTTTATTTTTTTTCGTATTTTATTTTATGGAGAAAGAGAAAGCATGAGAGGTGAGAAAAGCACGGAGAGAGAAAATCTCAAGCAGACCACACACAAAGCAGAATGTGGCATGGAGCTCAGTCCCACGACCTTGAGATCATGACCTGAACCAAAATCAAGAGTCAAACACTCAACCAAATGAACCACCCAGGCATCCCTATACATTCTCTGAATCGCTGTATTGGCTCCATTGACTGTGCTGTCTTAGCTTAGAGTGGCTGGACAGTGACTCTGTCGTGATTCTGATTAGAACCTCTTTTACCTCCCTCTGACTCTACCCTGTTTGCTTCTATAACTTCTACGGTCCACAATAAGACACACGAGATTTGTCACATTCTTGGAGTAGTGCCAATTTAATGGTCACGAGGGATATCCTATATGCACATTATGCAACAGACATAGAGTCTACTGTGAACTCATCCTACACAGGTCTCAGTCCAGACACACTTTTTGCAGCATGCTTTATTCTCCAAGAAGACTGAACTGTGTGGCCATCCTCTGAGTTGCTGTGACAGTCTATATTTAACTCTATCTAGCCCATGTCATAGTGTGTAGTGATTGTAACCCTGCTTCATTGTTGTATCCTCACTGACCAGAACTCTGTATTTTATCATTTCATGGCTAGTGACTTGGACAGTATATAGATTGGAGAAGAACTGAACAAATGTTTGCAGATACTTCATGAATAAAATAATAACACAACTACTAATCTCCAATTGCTTAGCCTTTAGAATTGACAGACAAAAAATAAAAAAGCCAATAATAACAGTGAGCCCCAATATAAATATTCACAGGTAGAAGCACAAGGAACAGCCACTTAACTTAGTCTGAGGGACTAGAGAAAACTTTCAGAAGGATAAATAAGAGTTAGTCAGTCTGAGAAAAGAGAAAAGAGGCTCCAGGTAAAAGGAGAAATACCTTTAAAGGCATGGAAGATGAAAAACCATGGAGAGCAGGTAGATATGAAAGTTTCAAGGATGCCTTTTTGTTTCAGATTAAGGAATTTGAATATAGCCCTTTACTGGGGTGTTTGGGGGGGAATCATAATGCTATTTTAGCTATGAAATGCTCTTATCAGATTTTATGTTTATTAATTTCAGTGGAATATACTTAGCCAGTAAGGTATAAGTCTGAAGCACAAGAAAGATGAGATAAATATGGGGCAATCACATCCTCAGCAGGTGCCAAAGGCCAAGTGAGAAATAATCATAAGTGGCACTGGGATTTGCTGATATTAAAATGAAATCAAATGGTGGTGTTAGAGATCGAGATATTAAAATAGGCCAACTGATATTAATCTATAACTAGATGTACAATAAATACAAGTCTGATGTACAATAAATATAAATACCCACGCCTGGTATTTATAGAGACTGGGTCAAGAGTACAAAGGGAGAACTGTCCATACCTCCCATGTGTAAATATCTAATGTTGTAAATCAAGGTACAGAACTATTAAATGCAATATACCCAGATTTCCGTCCTGGAAATATACCTTTATAATGACCTGGAAGACAAGTTAAAGATTGAAATTCTAGTGTTTTTTGGAATTCCATGCTGGAACTTGACAACTTAAAGAAATGATATTTCACATTTGGTTTCATCCTACATGATGAAAGACTTCAAGAATTCTCATGGAGGGCGCTTGTATGACTCAGTCAGTTATGCGTTTGACTTCAGCTCAGGTCATGATCTCACCACTCGTGGGATTAAACCCTGTGTCTGGCTCTGTGTTGACAGCTCAGATCCTGGAGTCTGCTTCAGATTCTGTGTCCCCCTTCCCTACCCCGACCTCTGCCCTTCTCCTGCTCGTGGTCTGTCTCTCTTGAAAATAAATAAAGATTTAAAAAATTTTTTTAATTTTTCATGAGGACTTCACACTCTACCCAATCCTTTTACTCCAGCAAAAGACCTCTTCAGGTTATCCTTTGGACCTTGGAGGTCTGCAACCTGGAGGACTGAACTGGGAAACAGACTTGCACAAGCCCTGAAAACAGACTCAGAGTCAAATGGGTAGGCATTTTGATATTCTAGGTACTAAGCACATGGTCTACAACAGGGCTGCAATCTCCATGCGCTCACATGTCTTGACCCCGCAGACTTCTTACCCTGGCCTTGTACACACTTTGTACTGTGGAACAGTCTTGAAATTTGTCCAGATGCAGTGTTTTAACATAAAAAAACATTCTTAATATTAATATATCTATCTCAGAGACTGTATTTCTCTTTATGGTTGTTCACTGTCTTATTTCACATCCTATTAAATATTGTAGGTGAGCGTAAGTGTTCTGTTTGAATGTGTGTTCTCTGCTAATGCTTTCTACAAAATTCCTTAAATAAAAAGATTGCATCTCCTTAGAAGGTCTACTACTATGTCAATGAAAGAGGTAGAAAATTAACCTGTTTTAAGTGGGTAAATATGATCTTGTAGTCTGCTTTTGATATTCCTGATATTCACTATCTAAGGCCACAGCTGCATAAACTGAGATTAAAAGCCTTCTGCCTACTTTCTCATTGTGTTTTTCCTGGTTAACTGTCTTCTAGCCAATTACATATATGTTACTTGAGTCTAAAGATTTTTGTTTTTCTTCTAGTCTCTACCATTAATTATCTGGATGACCTTGGACAAGTTACTTAATCACTCTGTTTCTACTTGGTTCTCTTATTGCCTGCTTTAGTCATTTCAAAGAGTCATTACATTAACAGAAAGTGAGGTATAAAGCCTTCCTTTTAGAACTTTTTTGAGGTATGTACAAATGCTGTGAAAACTATAATACATTATGAGCACAAATTTTTTTAATGTTTTTTATTTATTTTTGAACGACAGAAAGAGACAGTGCAAGCAGGGGAGGGTCAGAGAGAGGGAGACACAGAATCCAAAGCAGGATCCAGGCTCTGAGCGAGCTGTCAGCACAGAGCCCGACAGGGGCTTGAACCCTTGAGATCATGACCTGAGCTGAAGCTGGACGCTTACCCGACTGAGCCACCAAGGCATCCCACAAATATTTTTTTTAAAAAGTTATTTCTTTTGTAAAAAAATGTTAATTTGATAGGTCTTAGTGAGTCATTTTGCCTTACCTACTGAAATGGGTGGAGATTCATGTACATTGTGGAATTAAAACCAATAATATTATCCTTTTCTTTCTAACATGAGTGACTGCAATGAATTAGTACATTACTTCAAAATATATAATGATTTACTTCAAAATAAATAATGAAAAAATTGCTATATGGATTTATTTATCTACATCCTAATTTGTCCATTCACTAAAATTAAGCTTACATAAAAGTATTTAGATTTCACATGAATTTCTCTCCTACTTAAGCAAATACAAAAGTACATTTTATTGAAATACTTTTAAAAGATTCATAATTATGTTCAATTAACATGACATTCTAAATTAGAAGCATTTTAATACTTTCAGATATTTGTAAAATCAAACTTGATGTTTCATACTTTATATTAGTTTCAAAAACATGTTTTAGGCAACTTTGTACAGTATCTTATTAACTATTTCATAAATATTTATTCAAGTAATCAAAGAGTTAAGTATGAATCATAGATAGTCATTGTCCTAATCTTTATAAAAATATAAAGACACTATACATACATAACATTTATGATGTTACTTAAATTTTACTTATGCTGCTTCTTATCTTTCCTAATATATTTCTTTAAAGTTTCTGAAATTCTTGCTATTAGAGATTCCATATCCAGTTTGAAATTAAAGTGAAGAATTCTGAATGATTAGATCAACTTGTTTGATAGACATGAGGCTAAGTGTGAAGGAGTCATTTCAATGTGCAAGTCTCAAACATTTCCAAAATCAGAATCACATTTTATTTAGGAGGGAATAAAAAAAGCTTGCACTGATATAACCCATGACAGTATTTGTACTTTTAAAATCTACTGGGCAGTGGCCTCTTCCTCAATTCACCCCACGCAGGAGGCCAGCCCTGGACGCGTGCAGAGACCGGCTTTTGGGAGAAAGCACAAAGGGTAGTATTGGCAGAAAAAAACTGCCGTGAAGAAGAAAGTAAAGCTGGAAGTTAAAGGAGACAAAGTTGAAAACAAGGTGCTGGCTTGGGAAGAAACTCATGGAGAAATATGAGGCTCCATACTTTCTGCCCTGATCTCTCAAACAAAGAAGGGCTGTAGCCAAAGGACTCTGAACCCCAAGAGTCTGGGAGGGAAAGAGACAGAATCTACTAGGAAGACGGCCTCATAGTGGCTACTTCAAGGAACAAACTAAAGCACACATGGTGGAGAGTCCAAAACATCACTACAAGTAGGGAAATAAAATAACAAAAGTCACATCAAGAGAGACCAACGGACTTCCTGAATGGCCAGGTCCTGGACAGTGTATGAGTCTCCTTTAATATAGCAGTACTCACAGGTGCAAAGCACATAACAAGCCTTTAAAACTTACAAGAGATAGAAAGCTAGCCAAAATGACAAAACAGAACTCCCCTCAAAAGAAATTCCATGAAAAGATGACAGCTAAAGAATTGATCAAAACAGATACAAGCAACATAACTAAAGAGATGTTAGAACACCAGTCATAAAATTAATTGCTGGGCTTGAAAAAGGCATAGAAAAGAGCAGGGACACTATTGCTGCAAAGATCATGGATCTTAAAAATAGTTATGATGAACTACAAAATGCTAAAAATGAGGTTCATAATAAAATGGAGTCAGCCACTGCACGAATTGAAGAAGCAGACTGGAGAATAAAAATTAAAAGACTTTAAAAGATAAAATTATAGAAAAAGAGAGGTAAATTGATTCAGGAGCATGAAAGGAGAATTCGAGGACTGAGTGATGCAATCAAATGGACCAATATTCCTATCATAGGAATTTCATAAGAAAAAGAGGAGAAAGGGGTTGAAGGGGTATTTGAACAAATTATAGCCAAGAACTTGCCCAATCTGGGGAAGAAAACAGACATTGAAATCCAAGAGGCACAGAGAAATCCTCTCAGATGTAACTTGAATCGATCTTCTGCATGACCTATCATAGTGAAACTGGCAAACTGTAAGAGTAAAGAGAGAATATTGAAAGCAGCTAAGGATACACAGGCCTTAACATACAAAGGTAGATACATCAGGATAGTAGCAGACTTAACTACTGAAACTTGGCCAGAAAAGAATGGCAGGAAATCTTCAATGTGATGAACAGAAAAAATATGCAGCTAAGAATCCTTTAGCCAGAAAGCCTGTCATTCAGAATAGAAAGGGAGATAAAGGTTTTCCCAAACAAACAAAAATTAAAGGAATTAATCAACACTAAACCAGTCCTACAAGGAATCTTAAGGGGGACCCTGTGATGGAATTGTTGCAAAGAACATGAAGTACCAGAGATACCACTACAAGTATAAACCCTACAGAGAACACAATGACTCTAAACCTATGTTTTTTAATAATAATACTGAGTGTAAATGGACTAAATGCTCCAGTCAAAAGACATAGGGTATCAGAATGGATAAAGAAAACAAGATCCATCTATTTGCTGTATATAAGAGACTCATTTTAGACAGATTGAAAGTGAGGGGTTGGATAAATCTCTATCATGCTACTGGAAGTCAAAAGAAAGCTGAAGTAGCCATACTTATATCAGACAAAATGGACTTTAAAGTAAAGACAATAACAAGAGATGAAGAAGATAATAACTACAGGGTCTATCCATGAGGAAGAGCTAACAATTATAAATGTCTATGCATCAAATTCAGAAGCACCCAAATACATAAGACAATTTATCACAAACATAAGCAATCTTTTTGATAAAAATGTGCTAATTGCAGGAGACTTTAAAACTCCACTTACAACAATGGATAGATCAACGACAGAAAAATCACTAAAGAAACAATGGACCTGAATGACACATTGGACCAGATGGGCTTGACAGATATATTTAGAACTCTACATCCTGAAACTATGGAATTCACTCTCTTCTCAAGTGCACATGGTACATTCTCCAAGATACACCACGTACTGGGTCACAAAGCAGCCCTCAATAAATATAGAAGAACCGAGGTCATACCATTTACAATTTCAGATCACAATGCTATGAAACTTGAAATCAACCACAGGAAAAACGTCTGGAAAACCTCCAGAAGCATGGAGGTAAAGAGCATCCTACTAAAGAATGAATGGGTCGACCAGACAACTAAAGAAGAAATTTAAAAATATATGGAAACAAATGAAAATGAAAATACAACAATCCAAAGGCTCTGAAATACAGCAAAGGCAGTAATAAGAGGAATATATATTGCAATCCAGGCCTATCTCAAGAAATTAGAAAAAGCACAAATGCAAAATTTAACAGCACACCTAAAGAAACTAGAGGCAGAGCAGCAAGAACACCCCAAACCCAGCAGAAGAAGAGAAACAATAAAGTACAGGGCAGAAATAAACAATATAAAATAAAAAAAAAAAAAAAGTTGAACAGATCAATGAAGCCAAGAGTTGGTTTTTTGAAAAAATAAACAAAATCGATAAACCTCTAGCCAGGCTTCTCAAAAGGAAAAGAGAGAGCACCCAAATAGACAAAAATCACAAATGAAAATGGACTTATTACAACCAATCCTTCAGAAATAGAAGCAATTATTAGGGAATACTATGAAAAATTATACACCAACAAACTGGAAAACTGAGAAGAAATGGACAAATTCCTAAACACACATGCACTACCAAAACTCAAACAGGAAGAGATAGAAAATCGGAACAGACCCATAGCTAGTGAAGAAACTGAATCAGTTATCAAAAATCTCCCAACAAATAAGAGCCCTAGACCAGATGGCTTCCCTGGGGAATTCTACCAGACATTTAAATCAGAGTTAATGCCCATTCTTTTCAAGCTGTTCCAAAAAATAGAAATGGAAGGAAAACTTCCAGACTCATTCTATGAAGCCAGCATCACTTTGATTCCCAAACCAGACAGAGATCCAGCAAAAAAGACAACTATAGGCCAATATCCTTGCTTAATATGGATGCAAAAATCCTCAACAAGATACTACAAAATTGCATTTAATAACATATAAAAAGAATTATCCACCATGATCAAGTGGGATTCATTCCTGCATTACAGGGATGGTTCAATATTTGTAAATCCATCAATGTGATACATCACATTAACAAAAGGAAAGATAAAACCATATAATGCTGTCAAAGATGCAGAAAAAGCATTTGACAAAATACAGCACCCTTTCTTACTAAAAACACTGAAGAATATAAGGATAGAAGGAACTTACTTAAGCATCATAAAACCATTTATGAAAAGCCCACAGCTAATATCATCCTCAATGGGGAAAAACTGAGAACTTTCCTCCTGAGATCAGGAACACAACAGGGATGTCCACTCTCGCCACTGTTGTTTAACATGGTGCTGGAAGTCCTAACATCAGCAATCAGACAACAAAAGGAAATAAAGGCATCAGAATTGGCAAAGATGAAATGAAATTTTCACTTTTCACAGATGACATGATACTCTACATGGAAAACCTTGACAACCTCCACCAGAAGCCTACTAGAATCAATCCATGTATTCAGCAAAGTCACAGGGTACAAAAATCGATGTACATAAATTGCTTGCATTTTGATACACCAATCATGAAGCAACAGAAGGAGAAATCAAGAACCTGATCCCATTCACAGTTGCACCAAAAACCATAAAATATCTAGGAATAAACCTAACCAAAAATGTAGAAGATCTGTATGCTGAAAACTATAGAAAACATATGGAGAAAATTGAAGAAGACACAAAGAAATAGAAAAACATTCCATGCTCATGGATTGGAAGAATAAATATTGTTATTTTTTAAACACTTATTAATTTTTGACGGAGAGAGAGTACAAGTGGAGGAGGGATAGAGAGAGACACACTCGGAATCGGAAGCAGGCTCCAGGGTCTGAGCTGTCAGCACAGAGCCTGACGTGGTGCTCGAACCCACAAGTGGTGAGATCATGACCTGAGCTGAAGTCAGACGCTTAACCAACTGAGCCACCCATGCGCCCCTAGAAGAAATATTGTTAAAATGTCAATACCACCCAAAGCAATCTACAAATCAGTGTAATCTCATTCAGAATTGTACTAGCATTCTTCTCAAAGCTAGAACAAAGAATCCCAAAATTTGTATGGAACTACAAAAGACCCTGAATAACCAAAATAATATTGAAGAAGAAAACCAAAACAGGAGACATCACAATCCCAGTCTTTAGTCTCTACTACAAAGTTGTAATCATCAAGACTCTATGGTATTGGCACAAAAACAGACACATAGACCAATGGAATAGAATAGAGAACCCAGAATTGAACCCACAAGTGTATGGCCAATTAATCTTTGACAAAGCAGGAAAGAGTATCCAACAACGACAGAAAAGACAGCCTCTTTAAAAGATAGTGCTGGGAGAACTGGACAGCAACATGGAGAAGAACGAAACTAGACTTGAATTTAACATGATGACTCAGATCTACCATAAAATAGTTGAATGAAGTTAAGTCAAAAAACAAAATAATTTTAAAAAGTGGTTGTGGTTGTTTCTCCACCTATAGTTAATCTTGTGCCTCATTTTACCACAAATGCCACTGGTGGATTAAAAAAAGATAGAAAACTTGCTATTAATTTTCTTTCCTTGTGGTTGTTGTTACTAATTTTCTTTAAAGTAAAAAATCAGTCTTTTATGATGTCTTTCAAATAGAATTATTTTTTATTTTTTCTGATTTGACATCTTGGTATTATGAGAAGTTCACACAAACTCATAATGACATTGAAGGCAGTATCTGGTCCACGTACTGTCTCCTGCCTTCTTCCCTAGACAGTGGTGAGCAAAGCTCATCTCACCTAGCTTTGGGCTAGAAGGATCCACTAGATCCTTGTCCTACAAGGATCCACTAGAAAGTGCTATGGCTAGTGTAATTGTTACCTTGGGAGGAAAAATATCATGATCACTCACAAAGAATCTGGCCATCATCCCCCACTGACTACTTATATAACAAGCACACATATAGTGCTTTTTATGTACCAGGCACTATTCTAAATATGTTATAGTTTTAACTGATTTAGTTTAATAACAGCAAAGGAAGTCACTATTAAAATTCTCCTATAGATAGCTGAACCCTAGGTAGGACCATCCCCCTCAGTTCTCAGCTACTTAAAAGTGACACAACAATTTAGATGTCCATTCAGTGCCCACTCTAGTCTAATTGGAAACAGGACCCCTGTCTCAGATCTTCTTCCTGCCAGCAAGTCTTGTTCTCACTTCTGTTTTAATGCAGCTACCTTCATGAGCTCCAAAGAGTACAAAAGGGACAAAATTTCTATCTTGCTTCTATTCAACCTATATGGTGAGGCAGGAGGTAGTTGGCTGGTGTGAAGACCCTTTTCAGGGATTCAGTTAGTTAACCTGGTAGCTTCTCCTCCAATCCTGTCATTTAGGCTAACTTTTTAGGAACTCTAAGGACACCATGCTCCTTCCCGGGGGTAGTAAACATTTCTTATGTTCCTACTTTTTAAATAATGATTTATAGTAAGCTTTGTTCTCAAAGATTTTGAAATTTAAAAAAATTCTGTCTTCAATTATTTTTATTATTTTTCAGTGGACTCAGAAAATCTAATTTAAATTCAAAGATGAGAAATTCTGCGAAGCCAACTCTTTACAATGGTATTTTCAATGGGTAGGGGAAAGGTAGAATTGATTATGAGAGTAAAAATGTATTGGTTTTATGTCAAATATTTCTATAGCACTCCTGTATATTATGTATCTCTTCAAAATGTATTTATATATTATTTTTCACAAAAGCATTGCTTATAGTTAGAAAATTTGATATTAAGTAAACAGAATATTGTTCCTTTACTCTAGGATCAATATTTTAAAGGCAGAGATGTTGGAAAACTTCTCATAACAACCCAAGGCCATCTTGCCTGCTCATAGTATCTGGGTTACAGGTATGGAAATCTAATGGTAAAAGGCAGTTTCATACTGTGGGGAATTTGGCCTCCTGTAACAAAGGATAAAATGAGGGCAAATTATTACATTCTTAAAGAAAAGGTAGAAGGATAATGGACTAAAGTTTGCTTTTTTCCACAATTAGGAAGCAGTATTTTTTGGATCAGGTGCTCTAAAACTGGTGAATACATACATTAGAAAACTAATTGATTTGGCTAGGAAAGATTATAGAAATCATAGTTTCACATTGTCACATGGACCCTGGTAAGTGACAGCAGAGACAATAGCATCAACAATTTGATGGCAGTTCTCCAAAGATCTTGTTTTCCTGTTTAGAATTCTCAAAAGGCTCCCAATGGTATGAATGCTTTATTAACATTTAGACCTCACGAGGTGGCTTCTGTCTGTGGATAAAAACAAAGGCACTCAGGGATTCCAGACCCACTCACATCTGTAGCTTCTGCTTTTGTCTAAATTTGATATTTTTGACAATACACCCTTCAGCAAAAAGCTTCAACAGCTTGTGTAATTATTAACATGAATGCTGCAAACCTTTTGTACTGTACTTAAGAGTTGCCAACCTTCACTGTCAGGAAAATCATGGAAAATTAAATTAGGACAATAGATGAAATAATGGATGTGAAGGAGTAAAATCCCTAAGTGCTTTGGTCATGCTGCTAATGAAGAAAGACTCCCTCCACTCCCTTTCCTCTCAGTTGTGAATATCAGATCTCAGCCATAAAAGTCTACTTTATATGCTATTTTCTTTTTTATATAAGCTGCTAATGATTTCTTGAGTGGTTCTTTAAAGTGGTCTTTTTTAATACAGTGTTTGAAAACCACTGTTGCATTAACAAAACTGCTTTAAAATAGGTCAACTTTCAAGTTACAAAAGAAGAGAGAGAGAGAGAGAGAGAGAGAGAAATAAAAAAAGAGAGATGGAAAGGAAGCAATCAAATTTGGCCTGTCTTTAGAGTATATATCTAATAGTATTTTCGTATGGGCCTCTATGAAAAACTCCACAGAGTGACCCAAGCACAATTATGATCCTACAAGAACCTATTGGGTGAGGCAATAAATGACTGATTCAGTCAGGAATGAAAATAGAGTTTTCCCCAGAAACACTGAAGGAAATAATTCATGTAATATTAAACATGATGATTAGGAATTACTGTATCTCTTCTAAAGCCAACTTTTTCTAATTTTATGCGAGCCTTTATATCAAATTTATCAATGTCCAATTAATTGTGAAACATTGTTATAAACAGAATGGGAAATTGTATCATTTTATAATTGTGACTCATCAATGAGAGACACATGAATTCAGCTGGTTGTTGATATTAATTAATAACAAAGACACATAGATGGAGAATTCAAAGGAAAGCTTATGGAAAAATGGCTGAGAAAAGGGATAACAAATTCATCCTTAAGAGAAAGAGACCTATCCTGCTCATCACCAGCATAAACTGATTTAACATCCTTGCTAGCACTTTCGGAGAGAAAGGAAGAACAAACCTGGTAAGCTCTCAGCAATACGTTTTTTTCTTTATATATATATATATATATATATATATATATAGTTTATATATAGTTTATTGTCACATTGGTTTCCATATAACACCCAGTGCTCATCCCAACAAGTGCCTTTCTCCATCCCAATCACACATTTTCCCCTCTTCCCCACCCCCATCAACCCTCAGTTTGTTTTCAGTATTTATGTCTTTTATGGTTTGCCTCCCTCCCTCTCCTTAACTATTTCTTTCCCTTTTGCCTCCACTATGGTCCTCTGTTAAGTTTCTCCTGTTCCACATATGAATGAAAACATTTGATATATGTCTTTCTCTGCCTGACTAATTTCACTTAGCATGACATCCTCGAGTTCAGCCCATGTTGCTACAAATGGCCAGGTTTCATTCTTTCTCATTGTCATGTATATATATGTAGTATTCCATTGTATATATAAACCACATCTTCTTGATCCATTTATCAGTGGATGGACATTTAGGCTTTTTCCATGATTTGGCTATTGTTGAAAGGGTTGCTATAAACATTGGGGTACATGTGCTCATATGCATCAGCATTCCTGTATTGCTTGGATAAATTCCTATCAGTGCTATTGCTGGGTCACAGGGGAGTTCTATTGTTACATTTTTGAGGAACCTCCACACTATTTTCCAGAGGAGCTGCACCTGTTTACATTCCCACCACCAGTGTAGGAGGGTGCCCGTTTCTCCACATCTTTGCCAGCATCCACAGTCTCCTGATTTGTTCATTTTAGCCACTCTGACCTGTGTGAGGCGGTATCTCAAGCAACAGGTTTCTTTTGGTGGGCCGCACAGCACCAGGGGAAGGAGAAGTAAGGATGGTAGCAGAGTTGGGCATATTGCTGGGTCAAATACATCCAATAGTCTAGGAAAAATAGCTTTTAAGTATCTCAGAACAAAAATCTGCTTTTTAATAACAAATATAACACCTTTCACTGAAAACACAAAGTTAAAACACAGTATACTAACTATATTGTAAAGGAAAAAAAGATAATGTAATTTATAATAAAATAGTTTTATTTATAAATGCTTAAGTATGAGCACTATGGAAGATCTAGGAAATGGTGTCCACACACACACACACACACACACACACACACACACACGAGTCATATGAACCCCAGCTACAGATGCATAGTGGCACCAGAATGGTTTACAGAAAACTTAAGTACTATGATTTTTTTGACATCAAAGTTTCAATTTCTTGACGTGAACACTAATCCTTGGGAGTTCTGAAAAATAATGACAACAAAATATCCAGCCATTTTAGTACATATCTAAAATTCTGCAAAAAAATTATGTTTGAATACAGAGCATGTTTTGCACCACGTAAGATTTAAACAACATTTTCATTTAATTCTGAGGGGGAATTTAAATTTTGTGAAATTCAGAATAATTCCTCATTGTGAAGAATTTCACAGACATTTCAGAACATCTAACACACTGTACCCCTCCCATTAAAAGCCTTTAGCATCTAAATTACTCCCCCCACCGCCACTCTTCCCAAGTCATTGTGACAAGCAAAAGAGTCCTCCCAAATTTTCAAAACTTTCTTTAGAAGTTGGTAGCTTCCCTGGTGAGATTTAATGCCTAGGGAAAATGTGGAAAATGTGTTCTTTGCATTCCAGCTCTACATGTCCAACCATACGGAATCCATAGTAGAGATTCTGGAGCTGGTCAGCAGGTTCTCAGAAGACAGCGGCAATGCACCACATCTGTAGCTCCAACCCGTCTCTGCACTTAAAGCATCGTTAAACATTTCATTGGGTATCTAGTGCCTGCCTGCCTGGGATCCTCACATTCAGTAGAAAGTCCTGATTTCTGCCTGCTGTTTAGAATGCCACAGCTAAGAATTCTAATCTTTATTATTGCACAACACTTCCGTGTGGTGCAACCAATGAGGTTCTTCGACCTTGCTCTTTAGCCGTGAGACACAATAAAGTCCCCTCCAGTCAGGGATACAATTAATCCTACCCAAGAGCTTCCTTACATTTCCCCCTGCTTCTTCTCTCTGATTGCTGAGAATTAGTGAAATGAGTGCTGTCTGAACGCAGAAACATGTCAGTTGTCACATACCAACCAGATCCAGCTCTTTGGTTCTCAGTTTCTATTTTACACCAAAATATAAATGAGAAGCATGGTTGAAAAATATACCTCAGGCTACTGGTGAAGTGGCACATGGAAAACAGAAAATAGTTTCAGTTGTTTCTCTGAGGCTGGACACACAATATATGTCACCATTACTTCTGACAGCACAGCAAAGTTTAGGATCATGATAAGTACACAAGGATAGTGTGACACCATTTAGGTTATCTGAAACAAAGGATGCTTTCCATTGAATGACTGAAAAAGAGCAGACATGTGTGGTCTCAACATTCACCAGGTTTCAGGAAGTAGGGGTGGACAGGAGAAACTGTTTTCTATACCTTCTCCCCACACCTAGACTTACATCTTTTTCCAAAACTTAAAAAAAAATCACGAAGGAAGATGTAACAACATTCTTTCTACATCAGTATCAAAATACAAGATGATCTTCCTCAGAATTCCCATGTGTCCCCAAAGATAAGTCTTAGATTTCAATTTCTTACTGGCTTTTTCAAGACTGACCTGTTCTCTAGGACTAACTCTCTTCTCTTACAAAGGTGTTAACTGGTGTTTCTGTTCTGGTTCTTTCTGAATCTTTTGATTTTCAGATAGATTTGGCTTTTTCCTCCCTTGGTGAATGTATTTAAGTTAATAGGGAAACTAATTAATTATAAATTAGTCTGACACAGTGGCTAAGGAAATCTTGGTTTTCAACTCATCACCCCATACCACTTCAAAGTCAAGTTCGTCCCTGTGTTTTTAAGTGTCCAGTATGTTTCTTTCTTGTTACATTTGCCTTTATCGAATAAACATTCACATTCTTCTTTTGTTTTCACTAGCCTGAGCTCTTTAAAATAATACTAATAACAAATATCAACAAGAATTATATCATTTGTCTTATCACCTGCCTAAAGCCATCTGTGATTTGGGTAAAGACTTTGCTATCAGATATAAGACTGTTTGGGTCATCTTATCATCTCTTCTCTTTTGTTCAGTTGTCTGCCTTCCATTTCTATAGCTATTTAACTATTAACTATATAACTATATATATACATATATTTGTAACTATATAACGGTGGTGACTTTCCACCTTAAGTTTTTTCTAACCCATTTATGTAAGTAGAACCTATTTTCTCACACTTTTCTAGGCTGTTCAGTTTCTGTTTCACTTCCTTCCATGATAGAGACTGTGAATTGTCTAAAATACTACTGGCCAGCTCACAAGTTAATGTGCTACAGTTTATGAACACTGACAGTAGACACAGGATTCCTGAATCAGAGCAAAAGGACATTATTACTCCTAGCACAAATTCCAGGCTCATGTCTGTTCCCAGACCCCAAGTTACAGGGCTCAATGTGGAGGTATCTTCTTGGCCTGTGGTCTGGAAAGAGAGTTTATTATACTGGACATTGAAGATACTTGGTGCTTGCTTCAGATGTAGGCACTACAACCATCCTTGAAAAGGTGGTCCAGAACAAAGACCATCAAGGTGTCTGTCAACAAGATATACAGAAATGCGAGAGACCCAAGGAAGCTGGTATCTTGTTAGACCCTCCTTGCCCATGCCCTTCAATACAACTTGCCACAGGCTTCCCTGCCTGAAGATGGAGAGATGCTTTAGATTCTGTAGGTAACAGAGATCGCTCTGGACAGAGTCCATGCCTATCAGCATGTTCCTATTTGATGTTACCCTAAAAAAGGTTCTCTTTCACAACCTTAAGTAATTACAAATAATTTTGTAGTTGTGGGAATGTTTTACATATGCCAAATACAACAAAATAATTATTATTGCAGAATACACTCTTTTTAATTTTCTATTATTTGTGTGTGTTATCTGATTAATTCCTTAGAGTGGAACAATATACATAATATTTTTATCTGTATCTCTTTTTATATATATTGCTTCTCCTCATTATTTTCATTTATTATATCTTCAGTATAGTCATATATTATATAATAAAGTATACATTACAATGTACAATATAACACACACACACACACACACACACACACAATCTATATTCTATATACTTTCTGATCAGGTAAAAGTGTCCAGAAAATAAAATAGGTTATATATATCTTTGCATCAACTTTTATATTTTAGGGATTTAATGTAATGAGCAAATACATGAGTGAATAATGAATAAATGAGATGTGATTGACTCTAGGCTCTTAGAAGGTAAGATCATATCTGATATGATCATAATAAATAACTTCCAAAGTTCTTCAGCATTGAAAAGAATAAACTGGGCAAGATGAGCTTTAAATATAACAACTTCTTTGCATTTGATAAGTTCTAAAATGTGACAATGTCAATGTTACTTATTTCTAAGAAATTTTAATTCTTACTATGATTAGTTTTTCCAATTTATAGAAATATTTTGTGGGATTTTTGTTTATTTTTTATTTAATTTTTATTGCTCTATCATTTAATTATATTATAGTCACTATGTCTTGCATAATACTGATTTTTTAAAAAATATTCAATGAGATTGTGTTAAATAAAATATACCAGGAACCAACCACCAAAAAGCACATTTATGTTCAAGCTAAGTTAGATGTTTCAGTTTGATATAGCAAAAGAGAACACATATAATTTTATATTTTTATAAATATAATTATGGAGATCAATTATAACTTATTGTACACATTAAACCAATATATAAACCTCAAAATTTAAGTGATGCAAATTAATCTTACCAGCATGCTAACTAGAATATTGTGTTTGCATAGTTTTCACATGGGAGTAAACTGGTAGAGAGTTATAGAGCTGTTTTTAAACTATGACTGAATTTGTCAAGATGGTGTTCTCTTTATCAAGAATATTCTGTACACTCATTTTGAAATAAGAAGAAATTATACAGACACTTTAAATCATGCCAAAAGCTCTTAGTGCCTTGCTTTCCTTATCTTGTAGCCTAGCAACGAAGACCATTAATTAAACTCAAAAATAAACTTTTTCTCTTTCACAGTTGCAGTTTTGCCAAGAAAAATATTGAAAAGACAACATAATAAAGATAATTTTATGTTTCTTTTAGCTAAAATAGGAAAATTAGTTGTCCACTTTCCCACTTCTAAGAAGTCACAAAATAAATTAAAGGGTCACCTGTGTGGCTCAGTCAGTTAAGCATCTGACTGTTGATCCTGGCTCAGGCCATGATCTTGCAGTCTTGAGATCAAGCCCTGTGGAGCCTGCTTGAGATTCTCTCTCTTCCTCTCTCTGCCCCTCCCCAACTTGCATGCATGCAGTCTCACACACTCTCTCTCTCTCTCTCTCAAAATAAAAAAATAAACATTTCTTAAAAAGGAAATTAGAAAACATTTTTAGCTGAATGATAATAACCACACAATTTTTCAAAATTATAGCTAAATCAGCACATAAAAGAAAGTATCTAGCTTAAATATATGTATGACAAATGGAGAAAGACTTAATATTGGTCTCCAAATTTTCTACCTTGAAAGGAAGGCAAATTAAATGCAGCATTAGTAGAATAAAAATGATGACAGAGAAGACAGATCTTCTCAGAGAGAGAGAGGGAGAGAGGGGTCGGGGACCTAGGGTGGAAAAAAATAATGAGTCAAAATCATAGTTGGGTTATTATTTGAAAATCAATTCATAAATTTTATTACATTAAGAGAAAAAGATAAAAATCATCTTAGTAATGCTGTAAAGTTATTGACAAAATTCATACCTTTTTGTCTGTTTGTTTGGATGTTTGTTTATTTGTTTTGGAAAGAAAGAGCACATGCAAGAGAGATCAGAGGAGGGGCAGAGAGTGAGAGAGAGAGAGAGAGAGAGAGAGAGAGAGAGAATCCCAAGCAGGCTTCATGCTGTCACTGCAAAGCCTGAACCCACAAACCATGAAATTGTGACTTTAGCCAGAAGCAAGAGTCAGACGCTTAAACGACTGAGCCACCCAGGCACTCCCAGATTCATACACCTTTATGAAAAAAACTCTCAGCAAACTTAAAGGAGAACTTTCTTAAATGATTAAAAAGTATCTTAAAAAAACCCTATAGCTAATATAATACTTAGTGATGCAATATTACCGGAAGGGGAGGATATTTGCTCTTACTAATTCTATTCAAAATTTCACTGACAGTAATACTTATGCAATAATGAAGGAACAAAAAAATTAATTATATAAAGATTATAAAGGAAAAAGTAAATCTTTATTCACAGATGTGATGATTGCCTACTTAAAATGTCTTAGGAAATATACCATGAAAACTAACCAACTATAGTAAGGTTACAAAGACAATATACAATTTTATTTGTGGTTCTGAATTTTAACAAAGGAGATTTAGTCAAGCCTTATTGAATATATATTTGTGTTTTACTAGAGATAAGTTAAGACATAAATTTATAATAGCCCAAAATTTTAAGAACCCAAATGCCAGAGAACAGAGATTAAAAAGAAATTGTGTTTTATTCATAAGAATAGAGTAACAAATGGATTAGAGACACATAAAACAATGTGAATCGATCTCAAAGATATTATGTTAAACCAAAGAAGACAAGCATAAAAGAATACATTCCAAGCACCTGAAGTTACATGCAGTCAAAGTCAGGCAAAATTAATCTACAGGAATATAAATCAGATTGCCCTAGAGAGCATGATGATAGTAGGAATTGGCTATAAGAATGGGGGAACTTTCCTGAGTGGTGGAAATACATACATACATACATACATACATACATACATACATACATACACGGGTGTATGAAATTCCCCAAACTCATTGGGTTAACAGTTAATATTCAGGTATTTTATTTCAGGTAAATTCAAGCTCAGTTTTTGTGTTATTTTAAAGAATAAGTGTCTGAGCTAGAGAGACTAAGTAACTCATTTAGTGCCAGAACTATATTTCATCATTCTAACTCTATTTTCTGGAATAGTGTGAACAAACTACACATTTACTATGCTCATTACTGTGGGGTTTTAAATATGAAATATCAACACGTTAAATGGCAATACTGTACTTCAAAAAATGTCAAGTGGCTGTACTTGATTACTTGTCAGGTGAGAGGATAAATGTTGTGATTTCAGAACAGGGAGAAGTCACTGTAGGATGTCAAGATCTGCAATAGTTTCAGGACCTTAAGTCGAGTTTTTAAAAGTTAAGCAGGGCAGTTGAGTTGTTACTCATCTTTTTCATTATTAGTACTGATATATGTATTTCACTTCTTATAAGCATTGCTTGCCATTTCAGTTGGTCAAAAAATAAGCAATTTAATCTAACCCTCTATCATAGAAATTCAATAAATGACAATTAGATATTGTTTGGAAAGACCTGAAATAAAAAATGTTCTCAATACTGACATTATCTACAAGTAATGCCAATACAGTGTCTACTAACATCAATGAAAGCAACCATGACTAACAGTATAGCACAAGCCTGCCGGCACCCAGAAACAACTTGACTTTCTTCATAGCTAAATAAAGAAAACATAAATAAAGAAAACATAAAAGGCAAACAATAGCACAGATATGAACACCTTCGGTTTGTTTCAATGCAAAACACAGCAGGAAATTTCAGTATTTCTCTTTTCCTAACAGCTGAATGTTATAATAGTATTAAATTTAACAACTGACTAAACACAGCACTCACAAGCTGATGGATGATAGGTAGTAATTGTTGAAGCAAAGCTTCAGAACAACATGTTTTACAGGGTACAGTATCCAATTTCCTGAAGTGACAGTTTTCAGTATCTTAATAGCTAACGGATAGTAAATTGTTCACTTCATGAGCATTTTTGGTGCAAACTTTTAGAAGCAATTTCCAAGGGAGTCATCTAGGGTGAATGATATGGTCCTTAGTGCAGCACCGGAGTACAGTATTAAACAATCGCCGTGTACAGAATATGACACGATATGACCCTAATTGCAACTTGTGTGCAAGGAGAGCGAGAGATGCTCAAGTTACATGACATGTGTTTTATCCCTGTAACAAGAGAAAAGAACTTGCAGACACTCAACACTTCCGAATGATAAGACCGCTATTTACTGAAAAGTTTAGTTTCCCGTGACAGGAGTTTTTTAATTACTTTTTTATCACTAACCAAACAAAGCTGTGTATCATGGAAAAGTATGTGTAGTGTGGTGCTACGGAGATGAGCCTCCATTCGCCCAAACGCCTTTAACCCAGCAGTGGGTCTGTGGTGCTGAAGGAGTCGAGTCCTTTTCTCTTATTCTCTCTGGAAAGTTCTTCTTCCCTCTAACAGCTTTACCCTCCAAGCAGATTTTGTTTAAAAGTGTAAGAGTGTAAATTGCAGGACATACCCCCATCTTAGATAGCAAGATATGTAATACAGAGCGAAGAAAGTCAGTCTTTTCTTTGAGCTAAAAAAAGACAGTATATTAATACTTGCTCTTTGACTTAACCTCCAGGTTATCTGTTGTAAGAAAGTAACTCCTTTGCAACATTCCTTTCTATGCATCTTGAAATACTTTGAGAAATAAAAGTATTTGGTAATCTTTAGAAGGAGGTAATACGGATTCTTGAGAATTGGG
The DNA here is from genome assembly GCF_006229205.1 of Suricata suricatta. Classification (NCBI taxonomy): domain Eukaryota; kingdom Metazoa; phylum Chordata; class Mammalia; order Carnivora; family Herpestidae; genus Suricata; species Suricata suricatta. Next base: position 33,746,940 of record NC_043704.1, on the reverse strand, counting down.
AGTCTGGAGTCATATGCCTGACTCTGAATCTTACGTCTGCCATATGTAATGTCTAGGATCTTCAGCAAGCTTATTTAACCATTCAGTACTCCATTTCCTCATTTGTGAAATTAAAATACTATTGATATATATGTCATAAGATACTAAAAAAGATTGAATATATTAGCACATGTCAAGTATTTCAAATGAGATGGTCACATAGGAAGAAGTCAATAGATATCTGCTGTTATTGGGTAACATTTTGATCTTTCCTCATGTTTCATCTATCAAGCAAGTTGTTTTAGAAACCAAAATATAAGATATAGTGTAGATAATGGTACTTAATTTTCTTGTGTTGATGTTTTATGTTGGCATTGCTATTAAGATGTATTCAAATTGAATTTTCTATGTGTGATGCCATTGATAACTGATCCTAAGATTCCAAAATTAGTTTTGAAACAAATTAAGTTGCAAATTAGAACAGAGAATGGGGTAGGGATGGGGGCCAAAATTCTTGTCACTTGGAACCCGTCACTCACTGTGAGAGTCTAAAATGTGTCACAAAGATCTGTGAGAGATTTATTGAGGGGGTATTAATGCTTTCCACTTTCTCATAGAAAGAAAGGGAGGTACTAGGATAATATACTTTAAGGAAACTCCCTTGGACAGCTCCTATGAGTCCCTCTAGAATTACCAGGGCATACTGGATGCGTATAGAAGGGATATCTAAACAATCTCAAGATATGAGGATATAGCTATCAGCCTGACACAACTGGGCAGAGAAGACAGAGGTGTTTAGAGAGTAACTTCCCTTCAACAACAGCAAGGTAAAACATGCAAGTGTTCCTCCCATGTGTGACCCAACATGGAAGCGAATCTAAACTCATTCCAAATAGAAATTAAACCAAGAGAATTTCTGTCAGGAAGTGTGAAGAAAAGAGAATAAGAAGCTAAGGAAGACTGGAGAGTCAGTGAAAGGGGAAAATTCCCTATCCTGTGGGTATGATCATCGGAAAGATCTTGCAAAAGATCTCTGAAGATTTCATGGCATTATCAAAGGTCACAGATTGAGCTTCAAATATCTGCCAAAGAGCCAAAGCCATCTTGAGATAGATTCAGTTAGGAGAGGACATTCTTTTTTCCCTCTACAAGTACTCTGACACCAGAGGGATCAGTCATGCCACTGAGCAGATGGGTGAGTGTGTGATAAAGGATCCCAGCCACATCTCTCAAAAGTCAGGTAGCCCACCAGAAACCAAGATCCAGATAAAAAGAGGGTATTGAGAAGACTTGCTGTTGAATAAAGACTGAACTGCTAAATAAATTGGATCCAATATCTCCTTTTTTTTTTTTTTTGGAATAAAATATCCTCACAATTCCCTATTACCTATAGATGACAGAAAAATTATGAAGTTTCCCAGAGGTGTCATTCAGTGGTAGGAGAAAAATGTTTCCCCAACTGAGGGGGAGTGAGAGACAAAATTATAGGTGCATTTTGATTATACTACTTGTACTTGTTCAAATTTGGCAGTCTCACTAATATTGATGTTACTGCTTGTCACGGTCATGTGCTCCTTGGTTCACCTTTTTTCTCTTCTCTTACCCAAATGACTCTAGTTTTGAGTGTGTGTGGGAAATTTGCCCCTCTCCCTTCTTTATCCATGTTATTACCAGAAAAAATTATTCTAATTTCAGCTCCAAGAGTGTACCACGATTGGCTTAGGCCCATCAGAATATTACATCTCTTTTGCCATTGACAACCAAGGAAAGTGTGTGATTGGAGTTTTCAGGAGATGCACCTGTACCACAGGTGTTGCAGGTAGAGCCAGATCTTGCCTCCTGCAAATGGATCATGTGGGAGAATGTTGAGTATGAAATCGCTGCAGTCACTCAAGTAACACGTTGGGGAGCCTGTAGCTGGGTACCATGAGATGTGGCATAGAGCTGACCATGGAAGTCCGATGTTGCTTGAGCTACTGTATAGAGACAATTGAAGCTTGCTTTCATTTTACTTCTTGTTTAACTCAGTGTGAATTATTCTGTGACATTTGAAACATAGAATGTTAAAGAGTTTGAGATTTTTTTGTTTTTGGAGCCTTGATATGAATCTAATGCTTTTTTTCCATAACAAACATGTTCAAACAAGTCTAGTTTTTTTTTTTAGCCAAATCAATACTATTAAAATAAAGGCTTAATTTCCCAACGTTTCTCCATTCAGATATATACATCTTGAATTATCTGTTTCAACACAAATACCTCCTGTTTTTTGGAGTAATGCTTTTTACCTAAATTTTCAGAAATTAAAACAAGGAGAACATTATGGTTTTGGGATGCCTAGATGGCTCAGTTTGTTAAGCATCAGACTCTTGATTTCAGCTCAGGTCATGATATCATGGTTCATAAGATCAAGCCCCACATGGGACTCTGTGCTGACAGTATGGAGACTGCTTGGGATTCTCTCTCTCTCTCTCTCTCTCTCTCTCTCTCTCTCTCTCTCTCTCTTTCACTCTCTCTTCCTCTGCCCCTCTCCTACTCACTCTCGCTTTCTCTCTTTCCCTCAAAAATAAATAAATAAACATTAAAAGAAGTATTTAAAAATAACATTATGATTTTAGCTTTATCAATAATTTTTCATGAAATCAGTTCTCTGAGGAAAAAAGAGAAGAAAAACAGTCATGTTTACAATAAACTACAATTTAAATCATTCACTAAACTAATACAAATAAACTTAAAAAGACAAAAAGATGCATAGATAAAATATATCCACCAAATCGTGAGATTTGAAGGGAGAATCCACTTAAACTATACACTCCCCCAAGTCTCTGTAGATTATTCAGTTATTAAAGTTGTTACATTTGTCCTCTAGTCATTTATTCCTTCTTCACTGAAATTAACATAAGTACTAAATGTTTTCAATTTTGGATATATTACTTGATCTTCAAAGTTATTCTTTTCTCAATCATAATATGCAACAAATTAATGTTAATTCTCAGAAGTAACACTGGATTTATTTCTTACTTTTCAGACATATTCCTAACTCCCAGATCCTATAGCTTCAGAAAATTAACAGTTCTTACTCTGCTCTGGTAGTTGTTTTGTTTTGCTCTGCTTTTTGGAGCGAATATCAGGCTGTAGCATTTGGTCCTTGAGGGATAAATTCTTCCAATTTCATGTCTGAATAAACAATATTGTATACAGAATTTTAGCCTCTTTTAAGATTAGTTTTTATATGGACTATATTTCAATGGAAAGATATGAACAGTATAGCAACCCCCCACTAGTTTAATGAATCCATAAAAATTGCAATATCTTTTTTTCTTAGGCTAGTAAGGTATAAATAACAATACTTGAAAGAGCATATTCTTAGATTATTTACAAGGATTCTTATTTATCAGGAAACTGAAATTCATTCAGACTTGTAAACCAAAATGACCTATACATACCAGCATCATTAGCCTAGAAAATAGTACAGTGAGTTATTTCCCTGTCAGACCCATGAGTAGGGAAAGATGTGGTGCAGCTAGGTCTGATTAGAGGTTGGCATGAAAAATATCTGTGAAATGGCCTTAGTATAAAACAACAAAGCTACTTGAATAGGTTTAAAAATATACTGTTTCAACTTTTGTCTCTCTAAATATTTTTAAGTTTATCCATGAATATAAATCTAACAATATATAAATATTGGGGAACTCTACTCTCCCTACTTGAAGTCAGATTTAGCAATTCTGGTTAAAAAAATAGACAAGGTTTATGATTAAAGCCCAGGCTGATGGAAGCCAGAATTTTAACCTATCTGTTATTTAGGAAGTGAAAAATGGTCCTGGGAGTCCTGACATCAATATAGTTTTAGGACTATACAATATTGGCTACCTCTACATGTAGATTCTGCAGTTGATGTCATAAAATTGAATTTTGAAATTTCTAACCAAATATTTCAATCAATTGTCCATGAAATGTTCTTCATAAAAATAAATGGGTATCTTATCGAGTAATTGATTATAACACTTTTATTAATAAAATAACATTTCTCATTTTTTCTATTGAAACATAAAAAATGAAAAATGTTAAATAATTAAAAGTAAATTAAATCAAGTAAATCAATAACACACTTATTTTGATGAGTACTGAGTAACATATAGAATAGTCGAATCATTATATTGAACACTAACATACAATTAATATACAGTGTTTTATGAAACTAATAAAACACTGTATGTTAATTTTACTTCTATTTAAAACAGTAAATTAAATCTAATATTCTCAAGATTTCCATTCTTTTAAAGACTACATAATATATAATGTATGTTTGTGTGATTATATATATGTGTGTATGTATATATATTACCAAATATATATTACTAAAAGGCATACCTTGAAGATATTTCAGGTTGGGTTCCAGACCACTGCAATAAAGCTAACATCATAAATAAACTGAGTCAAATAATATTTTTGCTTTTCCAGTGAATATAAAAGATACGCTGATACTATATTGTAGTCTATTCAGTATTATGTCTAAAAATAAATATGTACCTTAGTTTTAAAAATACTTTATTTTTATATTGATGGTTGCTGACTCATCAGGGTGGTGGGTGCTGAAAGTTAGGGTAGCTGCAGAAATTTTTAAAAATATGACCATAATGAAGTTTGATGCATCAATGGACTCTTCCTTTCACAAACAATTTCTCTATAGCATGTGATGCTGTTTGATAGCAGTTTACCCAAAGTAGAACTTCTTTCAAGATTGGAGCCCATCCTCTCAAATACTGCTGCTGCTTTATTAACTAAGTTTATGTAATATTCTAAATTCTTTATTGTCATTTGAACAATGCCTGCAGCATCTCCACCAGGAGTAGGCTCTATCTCAAGAAACCACTTTCTTTACTCCTCCAGAGAAAGCATCCCCTCACCCATTCCAGTTTTTTCACGAAGTAAGAGTAATTCAATCAGATCTCTAGGCTCCACTTCTCATTCTAGTTTTCTTGAGTTTCCACCACATCTGCAGCTACTTCCTCCACGAAAGTTGTGACCTCTCAGAGTCATCCATGCGATTTGAACTCAACTTCCTCCAAAATTGTTGTTCCATTCATAAAGCACAGACCAAGTAGATTTAGCATAATTTTTAAGAGCCTTGGGTTTTCAGATGGTAAATGAGCATTGGCTTCAAGTCACCAGCTGCATTAAACCCTAGTAAAAGAACCAGCCTATCTTTTGAAGGTTTGAGGCCAGGCATAGATTTCTCCTCTCTAGTTATGAAAGCTGTAGATTACATCATCTTCAATATGAGACTGCTTCATTGCACTGCAAATCTGTTGTTCAGTGTAGCCACCTTCATTAATTATCTTAGCCAGCTCTTCCTGGATGAGTTGCCGTAGCTTCAACATCAGCGTATGCTACTTCACCTTGTATTTTTATGTTACAGAGATGGCTTCTTTCTTTAAATCTCATGAACCAAACTCTGGTAGGCTCAAACATTTCTCCTGTGTCTCACTTTTCTCATCCTTCCAATAACTGAAGAAAGTTAGGCCCTTGCTCTATATTGGGCTTTGGTTTAAGAGGATGTAGTGATCAGATTGATATTCTTTTGAGATAACTAAAACGTTCCCCACATAAGCAATGAGGCTGCTTCACTTTCTTATAGTTCATGTCTTTATTGGAGTAGCACCTTTAATTTTCTTCAAAAAGATTTCCCTTCCATTCACAATTTGGCAGACTGATACAAGAGGTTAGCTTTCACTCTATCTCAGCTTTAAGCATGCCTTTATCACTAAGCTTAATGATTTCTAGTTTTTGATTTAAAGAGAGAGACATGTTACTCTTCCTTTCACTTGAACATTTAAAGGCCTTTATGTGGAGGCGGGAGTACCTTGGGTGGCTCAGTCAGTTAAGCATCAACTCTTGGTTTTGGTTTTGGCTCATGTCATGGTCTCATGGTTTTGTGAGTTTGAGCCTTGCATCAGGCTCTGTGCTGAAAGCACTGAGGCTGCTTTAGAATCTCTCTCCCTCTCTCTCTACCCCTTCCCTGCTTGCACTGTCTTTGTCTCTCTCAAATAAGTAAGTAAACATTAAAAATGATAGATAGATTAGATAGATAGATAGATAGATAGATAGATAGATAGATAGATAGATAGAGGCCACTATAGGGTTATTAACTGGCCTAATATCAATCTTGTTGTGCCCCAAGGAATAGAGAGTCCTGAGGAGAGAGAGGGAGATAAGATGGTTGGCCAGTGGGTGGAGGAATCAGGGCACACATTTATTGATTAAGGTTGCAGTCTTATATAGGAAAGTTTGATGGTGCATCGAAACCATTAAAATTGTCACATTGAAGACCACTGACCACAGATCACTAGAACAAATATAATAATAATGAAAAAGTTTGAAATGTTGCAAGGATTACTAAACATGACGCAGAAACAAGCACTGAGCAACTGTTGTTGGGAAAATGGCATCAAGAAACTTACTCAATATGAGGTTGACACAAACCTTCAATGTATAAAAATCACGATGTCAGCAAAAGCTTAATAAAGGGAAATATACCTGTCTTCAAGTGTACACTTAAAAATGGTCAGGATGCTAAATTTTGTGATGTATTTTTAATACACAAAGTCAAAAATAAAATAATTAGTTAAAAATTGAAAGTTCTCAATAGTAAAATGGCAAAAGACATAAAGAAGTTACATTTTTTCACAAAAGGAATACATAAAGGATAAGTGCATTGAGAAAACATTAAAACCTATAATAAATAATTCTTTCAATTTCTTTTTAAAGAGGTGCTATGGTAATGCAATGAGCTAATACGCATAATTTCTTAGAACAGTAACTGGCTATTAAAGCTGCTCATCAAAGTTAGATGATATTATTAGAAGTTGGATTTACTTATTTATTTATTAAATATTTATTTTGAGAGAGAGAGAGTGCAGGCACAGAAGCACAAGCACGAGTGGAAGTGGGGCAGGAGGAGAGAGAGAGAGAGAGAGAGAGAATCCCAAAGAGGCTCTGCACTGATGGTGCAGGACTTGAACCCATGAACTGTGAGATCATGACTTGAGTTGAAATCAGGAGTCAGACGTTTAACTGATTGAGTCACCCAGGTGGCTCTGGGTTTTGTTTTGTTTTTGTTTGTTTGTTTATTTTTGGTTTATTCATTTATTTTTGAGAAAGGGAAAGAGCTCACCACTTGAGTGTGTGAGTGGAGAAGGGACAGAAAAAGAGAGAGAGAGAGAGAGAGAGAGAGAATCTCAAGCAGGCTCTGCACCGTCAGCTCAAAGCCCAACACAGAGCTCAATCTCACAGGGAGATTATAATCTAATCTGAAATCAAGAGTCAAATACTTACCTCACACCAGTCAGAATAACTAAAATTAACAACTCAGGCAACAACAAATGTTGGTGAGGATGCTAAGAAAAAATAACCCTTTTGCACTCCTGGTGGGAATGCAAACTGGTGCAACCACTCTGGAAAACAGTATGGAGGTTTCTCAAAAAATTAAAAATAGAAATACGCTACAACTCAGAAATTGCACAACTAAGTATTTACCCAAAAGAGACAGGTGTGTTGTTTTGAAGCAGCAATGTTTATAGTAGCACTATCAATAATAGTCAAGGTGTGGAAAGAGCCCAAATGTCCATTGACAATTAAAGAAGATGTGTGTATATACATATATAGTGGAGTATTACTCAGCAAAAAGAATGAAATCTTGCCATATGCAAGAACGTGGATGGAACTAGAGAAAAATTAGTGAAATTAGTCAGAGAAAGACAAATATATGACTTAACTCATATGTGAAATTTAAGATACAAAAGAGATGAATATAAGATAAGGAGAGTAAAAATAATATAAAACAGGGAGGGGGACAGAACATAAGAGATTTTTTAAAAATTTTTTAATGTTTATTTATTATTGAGATAGAGAGAAACAGATTATGAGTAGAAGAGGGAGACAACAAATCTGAAGCAGTCCCCAGGCTCTTTGAGCTGTCAGTAAAGAGCCCAATGCAGGGTTTGAACCCACAAACCTTGAGATCATGACCTGGGCCGAATTGGATGCTTAACCGACTGAGCCACCCAGGCACCTCAAGAGATTCTTAAATATGGAAAACAAACTGAGGGTTGCTGGAGGTGTTGTGGGTGGGGGGATGGGCTAAATGGACAAGGGTCATTAAGGAAGACACTTGTTGGGGTGAACACTGGTTGCTATATGTAAGGGATGAATCACTAGATTCTACTCCTGAAATCATTATTGTACTGTGTGTTAACTAACTTGGATGTAAATTAAAAAAAAAAAAAAAAAGTAGGATGCTTAACCAACAGAACCACCCAGACACACAAGAGTTGGGTTGAGAACTGGAATAGAAGTGGGGGAGAATGGAAACAAACAATTTGAATAAACCTTGAGAATGTTGTGCTCAAGTAAGTAAATATTTAAAAAGTCACGTGCTCAGTGTAGAAAAGTATGGGTCCTAAAATACTCCTGGAAAGATGTAAATTTGTATAACCTTCTTAGAAATTAATTTGATAATGTATTCCCAAACCCTTAGAGAGATTCCTTACTCTTGACCCTATAATTCCATTGCAAAGACTCAATCTTAAAAAAGGAATAAGACATGTAGGAAAATGTTCACTGCTATTGCATTCCTGTTATTAAAAACTTTAGATGAGAGAATTGTACCCTATTAGAAGAATTTTTGTTTATCCTATCTAAATCTAATGCAGTCTACCTGTCTATCCATTGTGTATATATATGTATATACATATATTCAATTAGTGATCAAATAATGAATATTGCATATTTTCATATTTAATGAAGTTGGTCCCTCAGTATTTTTAATAATATAATTCCTTAATATCAAAACAACTGATCAAAATTATATTGAGTATAGTTAAAATAAAAATAGAGAGAAAAGCACATAAATAAATATAGTAACAGTTAAGTGTTGGAGATAGATTATAGAATATTTATTTTCTAAACAACTAGAAATATTCAACATTTTAAAAAGGAATGTGACTTTTTAAATTTGATGTTCAAAAGACAAATAATTACATAGATGTACATGGGATATTTCTAATTAATTAATTACCCTTTTACAAGTTCAAAAAATGAAAAGCGTAGGGCTACTAGAGATATGTTCTCATTTTAATCTAAGTAATTATTTAATAAAATTTTGAATCTGATTATAATTATTTAAAGGTAAGTACTATGGTATGCTATTTCTTGAAGGAAAATAAAAAAGAAATTCATGACTCACTAATTTTGTTACTTCCTTATAAAATCATTATCTTTATTCAAATCATGTTCGTGGTTTTTAATAGAATGGTTGGGAACTTTCATATTCATGCATTCACCACTTATTGATTACCTTTGCACTAGAAGCTTTTCAAGGACCAGACTATCAGTTAAGACCTCAATTGAGTCTAGGAAATTCATAAATAAATTGGTAAGTTATGTTGGGAGTGTTATAATATAGGCATAATACACTTTGGACATTTGGAGTAATTATTACTTAGTCTTAATTGAGTGAGAGCAGCTATGAATTTTTAATAGAATCTGGTTGGACAAGAGGCATACCTTAAAATATTAATTGAACATTTCAGAAAAAGAAAGTTGAAGGAACAATCCAGGCAGAGGCAAGAAGTTGAAATTATATATATTATAAAGTATATATATGAATTATATATGTGTACACATGTATAATACAGTAAAATTCAATGTCATTTCCAGTGAATAGCAGGGCCGGTGTAACTGGAATACAAAGCATGTAAGATTGACCCTTTAGCATGCAGGGGTTAGGGGCACTGATCCTCTATGAGGTCAAAAATCTGCATATAATGTTTAACTCCTCCCAAATGTAATTACTAATAGACTACTGTTACCAATAACATAAACAGTTGATTAACACAGAGTTTCCATGGGTCCTATATTATACATATACAGTTATTTATACAATAAAATAAGTTAGAAGAAAATACTATTAAGAAAACCTAAAGAAGACAAAATACATTTATAGTACTGTATGGTATTTATCAAAAAAATCTGCATATAAATGGACCTACACATTGCAAACCCATGTATTCAAGAGTCAACTGTAGTTGGAAAAGCTGATAGATGAATGTTGTGGTGACAGATGGATTTACACTAAGTGGATGGAAAATGGAAAATATGTTTTTTGCATAGTATGCTTTGAAGTCTAGACATCATTCTGTATGCAAACATTATCCAACAACCTAACTTATGCTTTCTGCTTGTTTGAGTTTTTATTTAAATTACAGTTAGTTAACATATAGTGTAATATTAATTTCAAGAGTAGAATTTAGTGATTTATCACTTGCATATAATACCCAGTGCTCATCACAAGGGCCTTCTTTAATATCCATTACCATTTAGCCCATCCTCCTGCTCACCTCCCCTTCAGCAACCCTCAGTTTGTTACCTATAGTTAAGAATCTGTTTTATAGTTTGCTTCTCTTTTTTTTTTCTATGTTCCTCTATTTCATTTCTTAAATTCCACATGAGTGAAATCACACAGTATTTGATTTTCTCTGCCTGAATTATTTCACTTAGCATAATACACTCTAACTGCATCCACATCATTGCAAATGGCAAGATTTCATTCTTATTATAAATGAGTAATATTTTATTGTATGTGGAATACTTCTTTATTCATTCATCAGTCTCTGGGCATCATTTAGGCTCTTTCCATAAATTAGCTACTGTAGATAATGTTGCTATAAACTTTGAGGTCTGTGTGCCACTTTGAATCAGTATTTTTTATCTTTTGGGTAAATACTTAGTAGTATAATTGCTAGCTTGTAGGGTAGTTCTATTTTTAACGTTTTGAGGAAGCTCCATACTGTTTCCCAGAGTGGCTGCACCAGTTTGCATTCCCACCAACAAGGTAAAAGTGTTCTCCTTTCTCCATATTCTTGTCAATATCAGTTGTTTCCTGTGTTGTTAATTTTAACCATTCTGACCAGTGTGAGGTGTTCTCTTATTATAGTTTTGATTTGTATTTCCCTGATGATGAGTGACATTGAGCATTTTTTCATTGTCTGTTAGCCATCTGAATGTCTCTTTTGGGAAAATGTCTATTCATGTCTTCTGCCCATTTCTTGACTAAATTGCCTTTCGGGTATTGAGTTTGATAAATTTTTTATATATTTTGGATAATAACTTTTTATCCAAAATGTCATTTGCAAATATCTTCTCCCATTCCATAGTTTGTTGATTGTTTCCTTTGCAGTGTAGAACCTTTTACCTTGTTGAAGTCCAAATAGTTCATTTTTGCTTTTGTTTCCTTTGCCTCCAGGGACGTGTCTAGTAAGAAGTTGGTGCAGCCCAGGTTAAAGAGGTTGCTGTCCAAATTCTTTTGTGTAAGGTGTAAGAAAGTGGCCCAGTTTCATTCCTTTGCATGTTGCTATCCAATTTTCCTAACACCATTTGTTGAAGAACCTGTCTTTCTCCTATTGAATATTCTTTCCTGCTTTGTCAAGATAATTTGACCATATAGTTATGGATCTATTCTGGATATTATATCCTGTTCCATTGATTTATGTGTCTGTTCTTGTGCCAGCACCATACTGTCTTGATCACGACAGCTTTGTAATAGAACTTAAAGTCCGGATTTGTGATGCATCCAGCTTTGCCTTTTTTTTTTTCAAGGTTGTTCTGGCTATTAAGGGTCTTTTGTGGTTCCATAAAAATTTTGGGGTTGTTTGTTCTAGCCCTATGAAAAATATTGGTGATATTTTGAAAAGGATTGCATTAAATGTTTAGTCCACTTCAGATGGTATAGATACTTTAACAAATATGCTTTTTTAAAGAAAATTAGATTATTTGGTAGATGAAGAAAAATTAAAGACTGATGTGAGGATGAGAAGAAATTAAAAGCAGAGATACCATTTGGAAGGCAGCTATAGTAGCTGTAATAAATGTATTATTTACATTTATTACAAAGTATGTAAGGACAAAGTTATGTAAGGAAAGATAGAATGAAAAGATATTTCTAAGGTATATAGGGCTCACTCCCTGACTTTCTATTTGTGGTAAAGGAGAGAGAAAAAAATGAGAATGATTTATAGGGTATCTAAGTCTACTGTAGGCGATTGGGTAGATGAATGATTGTATCTGTAAATCAGAAATGAAATAATAAAGATTATTTTTTTATTGCTCCACTAACAATGATATAGAGAGATAGGTGATAGACAGATAGATAGTAAACTATCAAGTTTACTTTCTGATACATAATATTTGTAAATAGAATATACATTTTGCTCAGACTTAAAATATTCATTATATTCTCCTAGACATGAATAGTTTATATCTGCTAGGTAAAAAAAAAAATTATGTAACTAATATTCAAAAGGGGAAATAAATTACACATCCAAAAATCGTGTTGAGATTTACACTTAAAAAGAACATGACCATTTCCCACTTGCCCAGTTTGAGTGGAGGTTGATTATGTGAGACTGGCTTGGAAATATGGAGGAATAAAGAATTCTAATACTTAGCAAAATATTAGAATTATAATATTTTAAGGCATAATTTGACATTTTGCACTCTGATGCAGAATATTTCCTTTGATTTTAATTTTAATTTTTAATTTCTGACCATTCCATCAGCATTCATATGAGAATAATAACCAGCTCAAAATAAAATTTTATTAAATGTTTAGCTATAGAACTACTTGTCATTTTTATAACTATTATTTCTATTTTTCTCCTTCTGGGGATTTGTTGTTAACTATGAGAATGAAGCAAATTTTCTTTTTGACTTCTACAACTGGCAAAATTAAATTTAATGAGAAGTGTGCATGAAGGACAAATGATACATGTAGAGGTGAATAAAATCTGAGCGTATGTTGGCATAACACTTTATAAACCAAATGGGCTTCTTAGAAAACGACTTAAGAACATCTATACAAAATACGACCTAATTGATGACTAAGGAATAAAATCTAGTCAAACTTGAGTATTTCAGGAAATTGAGTGGGTGCATTTGACTAAAAAATGCAAATGATTTAATAGTAAAAACGATATGCACACTTAAGGGCAGGGATGGTGTGAGCAGAATGAAGGAGAGAAAGGAATGTTGACCTTGAAGCTTAGGGTCAAGATTTATTTTCAGCTGGCACATTGGATTTTACTTTCTTAATGCACAAGTTAATTGAAATAGGTACATGATATTGTTTTAATACCCATGAAAAATTAACATTCATCTAGACTCAATAATAGTGAACCATTACCTTTCTAAAATGGTGGAAACCTTTCTAAAATCTCAGGATAATAAAAAATAATTTGAGGTGCCAAATTATATACCTTTTTCTTTAATTGGAATAGTTATAAAATCTCTGTTCTTTAACTTTTAGCAATATCTAATGCAAATATTATATGAAATCATCTTCACTTTCGCAAAGATAATACTTCCCTATATAAGGGCAAATCCATGGCTAAAGTACATTTAAAAAGCATTTTTAGAAAAATGAGGACAAGCCCTCAGACAATTTTTGCTATCCAACTAATGAGGAATATTTGTGCAAAAATATATGAAAATGCTGTTCTGAAATAGTTTGTCAGCAATATTTGAAACTATGTGCTGAGAAACCATGGGACTGAGACAAAAACAAAGATGTCATGTCATTGGAAACATACTTTCTTCTTAAATGAATTTCCAAGATTATTTTTTTAAGGTATAGTACATATACTTTTAAAATTTTTCAAAATATTTACAAGACCCAAAAAAAGTTTAATTAAACAAAAACTTGCCAATTGAGTAGAGATTAATAGACTGAAATGTACCCATCAGAACAATTTGAATATATATTCTCAATACTAATAAAATGTTTAACTAAAAGATACCCATAAAGAACATAGCCCTACTCTGTCCGATTAGTTATATCTTAAACTATGTACCCAAGTAGAGTTGCCCAGTAGATTGGATTAAATTACATTTATGTACATATATTATGTCTAATTATCCTACAATTATTTTCAAACTGATGCTAAAACCTTTAAAGATACGTGAAACATATTTTATTTTCCTATTCAAATACCCTCTCACCCACAAAAATATCTACTGAGATTTTTAATTCACTTAGCAAACACCTTATTAATATGTAAAAGAAACTAAACAACATCCTGCCTTTATCAAAATTAGCAAAAAACAAATATTAGTGTTTAAATATACGGTATTTTATTCATGGACTTAATGTAATTACTAGTAAAATGTAGAGAAAAGAGCACTTATAATAAGATTTGTTTATTCAGGGAAAGCTTCCGCAAGAAGTGAGCTTAACTCAGGTTTCTACACATATTGCTGTGGTAAATAAAGCTAGTTCACAAGATCCGGGGGAGAATGCGAAAACCAAAAGAACTGAGGAAACTTAGATTTTGAGTTTTATAGGTCAGCATCTCATCACACTTCTTAAAAAGGCAATTCTTGAAATCAATTGCAATGGCTAAACCAAGTGTTGCATTTCTTTGGACATCCCCTGAATCCAAGTTCAAAAATTATAAGAGTATATATTCACTTGAATCTCAATGTAAATGCTCATCTCCCAATGAAGGAAGGGAAAAAAAAGACGAAATGACACATCTAAAGATAGACGTAAAATACTGAAATAGTTTGGACTCACTAGATAAAGAGTGAAAACGAGAAAGTGAAAGAGGAGTCATTTCACCAGCACCTGTATGAGCCTAGCACTGTGCAAGTGCTTTTGTGTGTACTGTGGTGTTCACTCCTCGTAACGACTACCGAGGCTTGTGTGATTGACTTCATTATACAGAAGACACAGAAGTTCAAAGATTAAGTAACATTCCCAAACTCATCCAAAGAAGCAAGCTGGAATCTCTATTTGGATCTGCCTCATGAAGTTTGTTACTTGCTCTTCACTAGATGCTGAAAATACAGCACTTTACATAGTGCCTTTGGCTGTTTAATTTCATTGTAGCTTTCTACATGAAAAAGGATTAGCCATGAAATCGTTACCATTTATGTATAGTGACTTATAGTATAACATATGATTTTTACTCCAAATTTTATTTGGCATTTCTATTTAAAATTCCAGGAATCTTTTAGAGGACAATTTTTTTAGGACAGAATGAATGTGGACAAGGGTGAACAAGATGTATTATTAACAAAAATGTAATTAATTATCCATTTCATACCTTTTACTTCACGTATCTTGAAATATTCTTTACCTCCAGTTACTTTACATTCAGCGTGAAATTATTCAATCGCTTTGAAAACATCAAAGAAATAAAAAATTGCTCCCAATATGCAATTTACAACTGTGTCCCCTGATCAGTTATGGAAGGTCAAAGGGGCTAATGCATTCACAAAGTACAGGAAAGGCAATACTGAAGGGGATAGACTTAATCCTCAGAGCCAAATAATCATTAGCAGTGGTGATGGATAAAGTCGAATATGCAGTAGCTACAGGGTCAGTGCTACATTCATTCAGATTCATAAATGAAAGTAAAGAGTAATCAGGCCCTGAATGGGAACTCAAAATGAAGGATAAAACGCCTAATCCCATAAATTCTGACGATCATGGTGAAGTCGCATACTGCCTTTCTGTTATGTGTTCTAATTTCAGTGCTTCACTGTTATTTTTTAACATCGATCATTCATGTGAAACAACACCAAGATGAAATATTTTCAGGTAGGAATTGTATATACCTTCATTCAGCAAATGTTTATTGAGTTTACTCTATGGACAGATGAAGTTTGAAGTAACATTTAAACTAAGTTGGCCTTAAAGAATTCCATGTATAACATCCCCAAACTAGTTTTGTTATTTCCTAACACAATATATAAATATAAACTCCTTACTTACAAAGTATGTTGATCTAATAAAACTATGTCAAAAACATTACAATTGTTTATAGACTGCAATTAAAAAATAATAGCATGTGACAAATTCTCTTTAAAGTTCTTTGAAAGACAAAATACATTTTATGTTCCTTTTTAATATTGAAAACTTTATGTTAGTTAATATATTATTCAATAATACATTTCTTTTTTTTTTTTTCTGAGAGAGAGACAGCATGAGCAGGGGAGGGTCAGAGAGAGAGGGAGGTACAGAATCCGAAGCAGCCTCCAGGCTCTAAGCTAGCGGTCAGCACAGAGCCTGGGCTGGAACCCACGAACCATGAGATCTGACCTGAGCCAAAGCCGGACACTTAACCGACTGAGCCACCCAGGCACCCCAATAATACACTTCTAAGTAAACTGGATTTTAAGCTTCCATTGCATAGTAAAATAGTGACAAATATATTTTTTTCTGTTTCAGAAATACATATTTCACATAAAAGTCTTTTAAAAATCTAAGGTGTATCATATTGTATCATGAAATTATCTCTAGTTCAAATTCTATACATCGTCAGTAAGTCTTCCCATCAGACAATGTATAAATATTTAATAACATAAAGATGGTCAATAATTTAAATTCAAAGAGATTTGTACATTGATCTTCCAGATAAAATGCTATTAAGCCAAACGATTTCCCACAGGTTCAGTTTTCACTGTGACCCTATGTGTTCAGGTATTATATTTGCAATGACAACTAAAGAACCCATCTTGTTCAGTAGGTGAAGCAAATTAACTGAATGTTATAGATTCCTGCTAGTGCAACAATGATGGGAACATACTTACTGTGACTTGAGGTCGAGCCCGGCCTTAGGCAAAATCATGAAATAAACCCAGGTCGTCACTGTCCCTCTTCTCTGCTTCTACCGCTCTTCTGACCTACCTCATTGACCCTTCTTTTCATTTCCCCTGGGTGGATAGCTCTTCCTTGCTATGTTTTGGGTGCAGAGTGCTTAACCAGGGAACCCTCTTTGGGCAATGTTTCATGCTTCAAGCTTACTGTTTCCCTGTGTCTAAATATGCTACGCGTTAGATACAAGTTGTCAGCTGGAACCCAAGTCAATAGCTAAATAGTAATAATAAAGGTGTTAAATGGTTGGAAAATGATAGGGTTTCTTCCTTTGAGAGTATTTATGATCTAGCTACCAACACTTTTTAGAATTCATAAAATGACGCTTGAGGAATGAAATATCAAGAGAGCATTAAAATATTTTCAAAAAGATGCATCTTTCTCTGTGCCACTAGATCATAAGATCTATACACCCGTCCATTCAAAATTATATCCAGGGGCGTCTGGGTGGCTCAGTCAGTTAAGCCTCCGACTTCGGCTCAGGTCACTATCTCACATTTGTGGGTTCGAGCCCTGACTCAGGCTCTGTGCTGACAGCTAGCTCAGAGCCTGAAGCCTGCTTCCGGTTCTGTGTCTCCTCTCTCTGCCCTTCCTCCTCTCATGCTCTGTATCAAAAATAAATAAAACATTTAAAAAATTAAATTATATTCAATTCATATTCTCCGAACTTCAATATTATATTTAGTCTCTATGTGTCTTGACATTGAAAAAAATGGGAGTATCATCATTATGTATTTATATAATCTCAAGTAATCTTTTAAGAATTGACTTCCTAATTAGTAATAAAATAAAATTCTGAGGTCGTCATTATTTTTAAAATATGTTTTCAGGTTTACTAAGATATAATACACATATAATATTGTATTAATTTAGTGTGTACAATGTAGTGATTTGATATCATATACATTTGTATATATTATGAAATTATGACCCAAAAAGACTAGTTAGTGTCTAGCACCTTACATATTTTTTTCCTTGTGATGAGAACTTTTAAGATCTACTCTCTTGGCAACTTCGAAATATACAATACAGTATTGTAACCTTTAGTCACCATGCTGTATATCTCCAGAAATTACTTTCCATATAACTGGGTCTTGGTTATTCTAAAACATTTTTTAGCTCATTGACATTAAGACAATGAGCATAATGGAAGGTATCCAGATAGCTCAATATGTCCATAGGTAATTCTAGAGACACAACTAAATTATAATATAGTGAGGCCTGAAATTTATATTTTATAAAATCTGTATTTCTAAGCAATATTTTATATTATTAGAAAATGTATTCTTTTTATTATTAATTTCTAGGAACATAGTGTAAGGGTGAAGGTTGAGAAATATGTTAAAGAGATCATCATTATAATGAATTACTTAGTATCTCTTACATCTATGGTGGGTTATTATTAGTTTCTCACGATAATCATAACTTAATTATATCATGTGTTCATCCTACTTCCCTTATTATCTTTGATAAATAAATAAAATTGAGACCAAACATTTCTTTTAATCAGGAAAGTGAGACCTTTTGTTGTCTTTAGGAAAACAAATCAGTAAAAGCATAAAATTTCACTATATAGATTTTAAATAATGATAATTTAAAAATTAGAAATGGTTGCATCAAATAGACCCTTCTGTAATCCTGGTCTTAAAAACCTAGTAACTAAGGTGTTAAACATTTCCTCTCTGCTGTTGGAACCGTACACTATTCCATAGTATATGCCCTCAATCTTCACTTGTCAAGATAAGGATAATCAATCTCAATTCCCCATAAAATGTAATTTCCATTAGAGACAAGCAATAAACACTACCAATTTCTCGGTAACATTGGACTTCTACAAAATAATCCCCTTTAAAGGAGAGCAGGGAAAAATACTTTATTTTACCACTGAGATACTGGTGTGTAGAAACGGAAAAGTCAATTCATCTTCTTATCTTACTGAAATGCCTATAATTAATGTTTTTTCCTAGGTTTTTTTTTTCTTTTTAAAGGCCAAAATAGAAGTCAGTGGAACTGATTGTTGCTGAGAGAAAAGGGCAGCAGCATCCACAAAGAAGAAACTGTTTTGTGTAAAAACTGCATTGCATGTGATCTGGCATACATCCTAACATCCCAAACAAGGGTGAGGCCGTCTATGAATTCAAAATCTGGTCAATAATATCTTCTTAAATAAAATACTTTATATGAAATGAAAGTTGTAGGAAACTATGTGAAATGAAAGTTGTTTGGAAGCTTATTTTTGACTAGGGTATAGAAAGCACTACAATTCAGGGCAATGTATTTTTCTTTATTCCAAAACACCCAACAAACAAGATGTACTCAAATGCTACTTAACATACTCAAATTGATATGCACAGATACTCACTATGTTTATTACTGGTGACTCTTCCAGAACACGTAAGTTTGGTTATCATTTCCTTTTTGCAATTTATGGGAGGTTCTTTTCAGGATAAAGGGCCAAGGATGTCATAAAATGACCTTTACTTAGACATTCCTTCAATTTTAACACAATTCTAAGTCCAGTGTCCTCTTTGCCTTTATTCTAGATCTGCAGACTCCCCATCATCCCTGTCTCCTCTCACACTGGTGTTTCTCCTTATTAACTTGTACACATCCTTCAGTACTCATCTTAAAAGTCTTCTCCACCCAATTAATTTGTCTTTTCCAAAATTCCTCCGTTGCATGCTTTATGTTATGCCATGTAGTATTTGGGGGTCTATGTGTTGACAATCAATCCTATTATCTTGTGAATTCCTTGATAACAAAGTTGTATTTTAATCATGATCGTATTACCCAATGTCTACATGAAACTTGGCATTATGCATGCAATATACTTCAGCTTACTGAATGAAACTTAGAAAAACTTTATAGAAATGCCAAAAAAGACATTAACAACAAATAGAATTAAAACATTGTGTTAACTATTGCTGTTGCTATTATTTAATTGAGACTTTTTTAAAAATAATGATTTATCACATGGGTTATTTGCAGTGTTTTGATTTTGATTTCTACCTATTTGTTCCAACATTCTCATTTAAATATTTATTTATTTTTGAGAGAAAAAGACAGAACAAGCAGGAGAGAAGCACAGAGAGTAGGAGATACAGAATCTGAAGCAAGCTGCAGGCTCCAAACTGTCAGCACAGAGCCCAACATGGGGCTCCAACTCATGAACCATGAGGTCATGACCTGAGCCAAAGTCGGAGGCTCAACCGACTGAGCCACTCAGGCTCCCTAATGTTTTCATTTAAAATGAATTACATTAGGGGCGCCTGGGTGGCTCAGTCGGTTAAGCCTCCGACTTCGGCTCAGGTCAGATCTCACATTCGTGGGTTCGAGCCCCGCGTCAGGCTCTGTGCTGACAGCTAGCTCAGAGCCTGGAGCCTGCTTCTGGTTCTGTGTCTCCTTCTCTCTCTGCCCCTCCCCCTCTCATGCATGCTCTGTCTCTCTCTGTATCAAAAATAAATAAAACACTAAAAATAGAAATTTAAAATGAATTACATTATTGGGGCACTTGGATGACTCAGTCAGTTAAGCATCCGACTCTTGATTTCAGCTCAGGTCATGATACCATGATTAGGGAGATTGAGTCCCACTTCGAGCTCTATGCTCATATTGCAGAGACTACTTGGGGTTTTCTCTCTCTCTTTCTCTCTCTCTCTTTCTATCTATCTCTTCCTCTCTCTTTGCCTCCCTCCTCTGTCTTAAAATAAATAAATAATCTTTTAAAAAGATTTTTAAATGAATTACCTAGTTATCAAAATAGTACCACTTTATCAAAATGTTTAATTGTGTAATTTTAAAATAAATTGATACAAACATGGGTGAAAATATCTCCCTTAATATAGAATATACACATAATATAAATATTATATGCAGCTGCAAGTTTTAAATTATTTTATATTAATCCAGTATTTACTACCAATATTGCAAAAAGCCAACAAGAAAAGATTATTTATCATAAACTGATTGGTATTGAATATTATAGAAATGGTGAAAAGCAAATAGCCTCAGATTTATGAAGTAGAATATATAACAAAAGGCTGAGAAAAACTTAAATACAGTTTCTGAGTTCCTTTAGAACAGTACACACAGTTTATTACATCTGACAGTATTCTATTGAAAGCACACATCCTTTAATGTCTTAAGCCTGGTGTCATTTTCAATCTTTTCTATCCCTAAGATAATATTTTATAAACAGTAGGTTCTCAGAAAGTGTTAATAGTATGGATCAAAATTATATTTTATCAGCAGCATCATATAAAAATATTGTAGTAAGTCAATTGAATTATGGCAATAATAATACTAAATAATAATATACTTACAAGAGGGAGCTCAGACATCAAGAAACCTAAAGACTGATCTTATTCCAACCGGTCACATGCTTCAACATTTATAAATACTTTTCAAATTCATTAAATTTTCCAAAGCTCATTGAAGAAACTTTATTCTGAAAATTCTTCTACACTTAAATTATTCTTAAAGCTTTTAAGTGAACATAAATTTGTTCACTTCTAGTAATTTTCTTAATAATTAAGGATGCCATTTCCCAATTTATATCAAAGTATGATCCAAAAAGCATTTTTAAAGGAAAGGAATAATTTTTAAAAAGATAACCCAAATTAAATTTCACTATTTCACATCTGAAACAATATCCTTTGGATACCATTTGAATAATTTTATAAAAATTTATCATTTTAATAACAATAACAAATAT
The DNA here is from genome assembly GCF_006229205.1 of Suricata suricatta. Taxonomy (NCBI): domain Eukaryota; kingdom Metazoa; phylum Chordata; class Mammalia; order Carnivora; family Herpestidae; genus Suricata; species Suricata suricatta. Next base: position 33,725,536 of record NC_043704.1, on the reverse strand, counting down.
TCTTATCAGAAATAGGGAATGTAATTTATTTCTTTTTTATAAAGTTTTTTGGTTTTTTTTTAGAGAAAGGGAAAAAGTGTGAGCAGGGTAGGGGCACAAAGAGAGAGAGAAAGAGAATCTGAAATAGGCTTCATGTTCAGTGCAGAGCCTGATGTGGAACTTGATATCATGACCACAAGATCATGCATGACCTGGGCCAATACCGAGAGTTGGATGCTCAATCAACTGAGCCACTCAGGTACTCCAGGAAATGCAATTTAGTGGATTATTTTTGAGATTATCATGGCAAAGAAAAAATTAAACAACACACTCATAAACACATAGATTTTAATATAGTTGTATAATATTTATATCTAACTATATTATAACTAACTAATATCATATAGTAGGATCATACATGCACAGATAACAGCTATTTGTGTGAGAGAGTGAGAAATAGAGAAAATGCCTTATGACCAGCTTTCACATCACTAAAGCATAGAGCTGAAGAGTGTCTTTTCCTTATAAAGTGTAAAAATATGCTAAGGAATATTTTTTAAATGTCCACTTTCTGAAGTTTTTCAATGCAGGATTTTTAAAAATGTTTTAGTAATGTAAGAATTCTGTAAATCTACAAAAAATATACTTTAAAAATAACTTGGAAAACAGAGATGCCTGTGTGGCTCAGTGTGTTGAGCATCTGACTTTGTCTCAAGTCATAATCTCTTGGTTCATGGGTTCAAGCCCCACACTGGGCTCACTGTTGTCAGCTTGTCAATGCAGAGCCCACTTCAGATCCTTTGTTCCCCTCTCTCTCTGCCTCTCCTCTGCTTGCATTCCCCCCAAATAAATAAAAAAATACTTAAAAAAGAGTACAAGGCGGATGAATTACAGACATAAGCTCCTTGTACAATTTAAAAAGTCATAATGTTCATATAATATATAGCATGGTGACTATGATTAACACTACTATATTAATAGATATAGCCCACCTAACTTTCTATTCCATCTTCTTGGTCTAACATGCTCAGGATCCATTCATGTGCATGATTCTCAGTTTCCAAATTGTGTACATGAACAAATTCTTTTATTCCATGTAATGTGTAGGCTCTCTTCTCCCAAGATAACTAGTGAGAGATTCTCCCCTGCGTTTTATTGGAATCTGACTTTAGTTTTTTCTAGAGGCAATGAGGTGTGATAGGGGTAGATCATGCAAGAAAGCTAGTATCTTCACAAGGAGAAAGGGAGTGGGGCCCCTGGGTGGCTCAGTTGGTTAAGCATGAGACTTCAGCTCCAGTCATGATTTCACAGTTCGTGAGTTTGAGCCCCATGTTGGGCTCTGTGCTGCCAGTGAGAGCCGGAGCCCACTTTGAGCTCTGTGTCACCCTCTTTCTCTGACCTTCCCCTGGCTCTCTCCCTCTCTCTCTCTCTCTCTCTCTCTCTCTCTCTTTCTCTCATAAATAAACGTCACAAGTTTTTTAAAAAAACTTAGAAAATAAAAACAGGTACAGAACTCCTTACTATCTTACTAGACTTTCAGGAAATAAGCTTTTCAATATCATGGCATATGATCTGTGGCATTTCCTTCAGGGAAGTTTATTCTTATAACACAACAAAACTATTTTAAAGATAACTTTATGTACTAAAGCTAACACTTCTTTTAAGAACCATAAAGTGCAGAAGATGTGAAAAAATAAAGATGTTCTTCTTTTGTAGGTAATATTGAGTGCTCATGTCAAGTGATTTAAGTGTGTCTTACTAATCATTAAATGTTACCAAGACTGCTCTAAGTTCAATTCTATATTACCAAATATCACTATAGTTTTTTACATAATAAAATGATTACATACTTTAAGATTCCACAATGAAGCACCTGGGTGGCTCAGTTGGTTAAGTGTCCAACTTCAGCTCAGGTCATGATCTAGCGGTTTATGAGTTTGAGCCCCACAGCAGGCTCTGTGCTGACACCTCAGAGCCGGGAGTCTGCTTTGAATTCTGTGCCTCCCTCTCTCTCTGCCCCTCCTCTGTTTGTGCTCTGTCTCTCTCTCTTGCTCTCTCTGTCAAAAATAAACTGGGGTGCCTGGGTGGCTCAGTCGGTTGGGCATCCGACTTTGACTCAGGTCGTGATCTCACGGTTCATGGGTTCAAGCCCCACGTCGGGCTCTGTGCTGACAGCTCAGAGCCTGGAGCCTGTTTTGGATTCTGTGCCTCCCACTGTCTCTGCCCTTCCCTGCTCACAACCTGTCTCTGTCTCTCTCAAAAATAAATAAACATTAAAATAAATAAATAAATAAAAATAAAAAAGACTCCACAAGACATATTTTTAATTCACTAAAAAGGTACTAAGCCAAAAGTAAAAAAACTGTTCAGGGGAATTCCTCAAAACAATTTAGCAGCTGTTCTGTATATTACTGACTATTTTGTGTCTCCTTTTTCTAGTTACTGAGTTTCTTCCTACTTCCCTCTATTCCTCTGTCCCTCCCTTTCTCTCTCTTTTTCTCTCAACTGACCACTTGAAGGAAATTTATTTTCAATGAAATTTAAATATTAATATGGAATTTCTCCTCTATAATTTTATTTCATTGTGTGAATTTAAAATCTACTCAATACACTTCTGAAATTGACCTTCATCATGGCTCCTACTTGCCACACTTTATAATCTTGCACTAAGTCAAATATGATATTTTCTAAAGAACTTATACTAATATTTATTGACTATCTTCACTGTCAAGATTTATCATTTATTATTGAGAGACAGAGAGAGAGTACAAGTGGGGGAGGGGCAGAGAGAGAAGGAGACACAGAATCTATAGCAATCTCCAGGCTCTGCACTGTCAGCACAGAGCCTGATGCAGGGCCTGAACCCACAAACCGTGAGATCATGACCTGAGCCGAAGTGGGTCACTCAACCAACAGAGCCACCCAGGTGCCCCTATCATCCTTTTTTTTTATTGTCATTCAACATCATCATCATAATCATCAATCATTCCTTTAGTACCTACCATGGTTTAAGGCCTGCACTCAGTGATTCACAAATGCTGTAAATGTTACTTTATTCAATTCACAAAACAATTCAAAGAAGCAAGTCATATGATTTAAATTCTGCTAACTGGGAAAATGAGTTTCAAGGAGATTAACTAATCTGACTAATTAATCCTCAAATTAAATGATGGGTTAATATTTGAATATGTATTTGTATGTCTTCGAGGTTGATATTTCTTCACTATTCCCTTCTGAAACAAAGCATTTGGAAAGTCCATCAGAAAGGCATTCTTTTAAGGGTGCCTGGGTGGCTCTGTTGGTAAAGCATCTGACTCTTGATCTCATCTCATGTCTGGATCTCAGAACTGAGAGTGCAATCTCCATGTTTCTACACTGGACATGAAACTTTCTTTAAAAAGATCCTTTAAATGTTTTTTATCAATTATGTTTATTAATTCAAACATTATACTTCTGTCAATGACTAATTTATAACCCACAGACTTCATGGTACTTTCAAAATAAAACATAAGAGCAATTACTTTCTCTGGATTCCCAGTGCAGTATCATCCATTCATATGTGCTAAACTGTCATAAAATATCAACTTGTAATTTTTTCTGGTACCCTGAATGTTTCTGTAGGATAAGAACATCAGAGTATGTAAATGTGAGCCAGTGGAGAATTATCTAAAATATACTCTTGAGTACTGGGTGACTCTTCCCCCACAGAAAACGCCATGGCTTGAGGAGCCTGGGTGGCTCAGTACGTTGGGTTTCAGACTCTTGATTTTGGCTCTGGTCATGGCCTCACCATTTGTGGGATCACAGTTCATTGGATCAAGCCTCACATGGGGCTCTGTGCTTACAGCACAAGTCCTGCTTGGGATTCTCTCTCTCCCTCTCTCTCCACCCCTACCCTTCTTGTGCTCTCTCTCTCTCTTTCAAAATAAGTACATAAGCTTTTAAAAAAGAAAAGAAAAGAAAAGTCCCTGCCTGGATCCAGGCCCCTCTGAACTGAATTTAAGGGGCTGTGTTGATGACCCATTTTGGTTAAGCCTTTGTAGACAATATGGGAAGCATTGGAAAGCTGCGTACACCCATTTAATGGTATGCCCTAGCACTTGCCTGGCTCACATATAGATAGCTGAGTAGGTTTTAAATATTTCAAAGCATGACCAGATGATTTTCATCTTTCTCTCCTTCCCTTCCCTTCTTTTCCTTTTTTTCTTTCCTCTAATTTTCTTTAACTTTCTTTCTTTCTTTCTTTCTTTCTTTCTTTCTTTCTTTCTTTCTTTCTTTCTTTCTTTCTTTTTCTTTCTTTCTTTCTTCCTTCCTTCCTTCCTTCCTTCCTTCCTTCCTTCCTTCCTTTCTTCTTTCTTTCATTCTTTAAAGCCACTTTCTTTAGCCGATCTGTCCTCTCTTCTAACCAAGCTTAATGTATATACTAATTACAAAACTTGGCACTCAGAAGTTATTTCTTGATGGACTAATTGAATTCAACATAAGTAGCGGTAGAGATGAGCTAAAAGTTATACATTGGTCCACTTTACAATGGACCATTTTGACGTGTGTTCACCAATAAAACAAATTTGGTTTTCAATTAAGTATCCTAATTCGGCTCATTAAGAAACTTAAATCAGATCTTGTGCATTATCCAACAGCACAGTCTAATAATTAATTACTGAAAATGGAGAAATGAATTTTAAAAATTGAATGTTTTGAGCAGCATCTGGGTGGCTCAGTCAACTAGCCATCTGACTTCGGCTCAGGTAATGGTCTCACAGTTTGTGAATTGGAGCCCTGCGTTGGGCTCTGTGCTGACAGCTTAGAGCCTGAAGCCTGTTTCAGATTCTGTCTCCCTCTCTCTCTCTCTGCCCCTCCCTTATTTACTCATGCTCTCTCTCTCTCTCTCTCTCTCTCCCTCTCTCTCTCTCTCTCTTTCAAAAATGAATAAAAACATTAAAACAACCTTTTTTTAACTGAATGTTTTCAAACTTGCTCATTAAACAATGTATTTAATTTTCACTGTACCTGCAACATATATAGGCACTGTGCTGGTTTTGAAAGTAGAAACACTTGTCTGTATTTCAGCCGTCAATATTTTATACTTCGTTTCAGTAACTGTTGAGCCAGAAAAGGAAAGTGCATATATTTGCCTTAAAAATAAGAGAAAAAGGAAAAGATGCTACAGATGGAGCATAATAGAAAAGAAAACACAAAACATAAAAGGAACAGTAAGAAGCTTAGCTTCTCGGGAATAACCGTACAAGGAAATAAACCAAAATATCAGGTAAGTATCGATGGAAAGGGTTTAGCCATCTGATATATTTCTAATTTAATAGTTGAGTGTTCAGTATTCTTCCATAGGAGAATAACATAAAGAAGACAACATCTGTATAAAAGTTTAGTTCCCAAAATAAACAGAAGTAACAGTGAGAAAAGATTGAGAACAGTGACGTTTGTCGGTGCTTCGTGGAAATCCATGCACTGGTAATGACGAGATTCTGACATAGACTCGACTATAGAAAATGAAAGACTTGAGCAACCCAAAACTAGTTTAGTAGCGTCATCAAACTTAATTAGTTTCACTCTTTTATTCATATATTCTGTTTCCTTTCCTAAGATAAAAACCTTTCTTTACGTATAGTAGAATTGCAAGAAGAATGAATAACATATTACTTCTCGTCACACATATACATTCAAAGGCTGTACTTACATAAGATTTCTTTTTCATAAATTATTTAGAGGCTAAAAATTTTTGTGCCATAACATGAGATTTAAGTCTTGTGTTCAGGTGGTGAAAATGTTTAAGAAAGATAAGTCTTCATTCTCTGTCTATATTTCAAATAACTACAGCACTTTAGAAATCTTGTCTTCTCTATTTCCTAAGGGTTTTGTTCACATGATAGATCAATAGAGCTATCTTTAGAAATTCTTATCAATGTATGAAGTGATTATGATGAAAAGTCCCTAGTGTTGATAATGTGCCAACAAAACTGTCAATGAGTTAAAGATATAAAGAAATAATAGTGATGGCAAATATAAGCACAAAAAAAACCTGTTGTAACCATAAAATCTATAAATTATGTTCAGTCTCAGAATATATGGATCAGTAATGAATGCTGCTGATCATACCAAAATGAATACAGTTTTCCTGAAGAGCATAAGTTGTATCTACATATAAGAAAAATCCTCTGTCTGAAATAGTATGTCTGAAACAGTCAAAAATTTATAGGCTGAACTGTATGGTTCATGGGACTGGGCTGTATTCATGGTTTCTTCCCAGGATAACCTTGCTTGCCTTCTAGGAAGGCTCTTCTACATTGATATCAGATGACAGTGTTAGTTCTATAAACACTAAAAGAAGATTAAGTTCTTGATTCACAGGGGTGTTTTACAAAATTATATGTACATATAAGTTGAATATGTAGAAGGCTATTCTTTGGGAATTAAAATGAAATGAATCAAAAGTGTGACCATTTAAATGTACTAAAAACTGCAGAGTGTAATGATGCCTTATCTCAGTTAGAATATAGTAAACAATAGGGGAAAAAAAGACCATTTTTTGATCTTGGAAACGTGTGTGTGTGTGTGTGTGCGCGTGCACACGCGCACACGCACACATGGATACCATGGATAAAAAGACCAGACACATTAGCATATCTGGGTGACATGAGGCGAGAGTCAAGGCTCCATGTTTCAGTGATGCATATCCCACTAGTTTGCCTTGTGGTCATCTCCCCTTCCTCCTGAATCCATCTGCCACTTCTATTTCTCTTTGTCTTTTTCCTTCTTTCCTTCTTTCCTTCCTTCCTACCTTTGTGCCTTCCATCCTTCCTTCCTCTCACTTTCTCACTCTCTTGGTGCAAGGGTAGGTAGATAAGTGGGTAGGCAGATTGTTAGATGGATAGTTGGGTAGGCGGACAAACAGGATATTCATGAATATGGGGTTGGCGGGGAGGATTTCTCCTTTCTGCTTAAACAGGGAAGTGTAAAAAGCAATCATTTTACTTAAGCAGAGAGATTCTCTAGCTTAGAGCTAACAATGCATTTGTTGGAGAGAAGGGAATGGGGTCTTCAGAGTTGAGTTAGGGAAGAACAAACACAGTCTGGGGAGAAGAGGAGAAAGATGGCTACATTCTGAAATTCTTGACTTCTTTTTGTTGAACAAACTTTCCTGCCTAGAAGATCACTATACTGGCACTGCATGAATGACACGGGCTTTCATAATACTGACCTTAGGCTTTGATCGAAATCTGGATTAGACTTATGTAACCATAGTCTTCTTATTATAGGATGATGTCTAGTAACATGAGACACGTACAAGCTCCTACAAATTCCTCTTAAATTTGCTCCACAGAGTGATTTTTCTTGATCCCTACACTATATTATCCTTCCCACTTTTATTTCCCACCATGCTATATAAATACATATTACCACATTAGAGTATTCATCACAAGTTTGTACAGTCACTTATTTAATGTATATCTTTACTGATAAAATCTAAAATCTTTTAAGACAAAGACATTTCATTTTTACTTTACTGCTATATTCCAGCCTATTATAAAGATCCCAGTACATACAAAGTGCCCAAGTAATAGTTGATGATTTAACACAACACTACAACTCACCCCATCCTTAATCAAAAGTAAATATCAAATATCATTTGAAATCAAAAAGCCTAGCTACAAAATGTTTTCTTTCTCTTCAAGGGCTATTACAAAGCTCTTGATTCAGTATTTTCCTCTTAAAATAAATGATGCTTCTGTTGTCCCAATTTCTTTATAATTTCTCTACTGTCTCTAGGAAGATTTATCATTTTAGAGCTGCTTCTCATTCTAAACTACTGACATATTTCTTGATATTTAAATAATTTTCAGACTTTAAAAATCTCTTGAAAGTTAACATTGTATATGCCTGTTTTTAAATAACCTTTTTTTATTTAGCAGAATATAATATTAGTGGACAATATCAGACTTCAGAATTATTTTGCAGTAAAAGTTCATAAGCCTTGAAATCACGCAATCATAGTTCATCAATCACTTTTTGGCTGTGTGACCTGAAGTAAATTCCTGATCTCTCTGGATCACTTCTGTCATATGTAAAGTGAGATTCAATAAACTTGTACATAAAGCACTGAACCTGGCACATAATAGGAATTCAGATTGTGTATGTGTGCAGGTCCAAGTGTATATGCATGTGAATACATATATATATATATATATATATATATATATATATATATATATATACACATTAATGCATGCATGTATTTTTAAAAGAAAACCAAAGGCCCAAGATGGTATTGCTTAGGTTAAGGCCCAGAGTCAGTAAACTGAAATTTAATATCTAACCTGACTACAGTTTCAATTCCCCAGAAATGTAACCTTTAGCCTGTCTACAGGAGAATTTTCAGGTCAGCAATAGGAACCTGCTGATGACTCCTTCTGTTCTGATAGGTTGGCAACACTGTCTAAAAGGATGAATTATTTGTGAATTGTTTTTCCGCTCCCTCTCTACCTTAAAAAATCTTTCCTTATTGGGGCATCTGTGACTCAGTCAGTTAAATGACCTACTCTGATGTCAGCTCAGGTCATTATTTCAGTTTCATGATTTCGAGCCCTGTGTCAGGCTCTGTGCTCACAGAATGGAGCCTGCTTGGGATTCTCTCTCTCTCCCTCTCTCTCTCTCTGCTTCCTCTCCCACTTGAGTTGTCTCTGTCTCTCTCAAAATAAATTTTAAAAATACTTAAAAAGAAACCCTTTCCTTCGCTGTAGCTCTTTGCAGATCCCCTTTACCTGTTAGATGGGATGCTGCCTGACTCATGAATGTGTTAATAAAGCCAATTAGATCTTTAAAAGTGCCCGGTTGAATTTTTGTTATTTAACAGCATATATAAACGTACTACATTATATAGCTTAAAATCCATTCAGAGAACTGAATACCCAAAATCAATTTATTATCTCGTCTAGTCTATTTTTTTCATTTATATATCTACTCATTCATTCATTTATTTACACATTCCTTCTACAAACACGTTAACTACCTGTTATTTTCATTAGTTACTATACACACAACAATAAATAGACCTCCTTTTTCATTAAGGAGCTGGCAGTTTGGGATATAGTCAGACATGTAAGTAAATAATTACATATCATGATATTGTGTTAGAATAGAAATACAGCTGAGGACTGTGGGAGTGTGTATCTGGATCAGTTAGGAACAGTGGGTGTCTACATTTGGGGATAAGACATAGAGAGCTCATCCAAGCAGCAGCACCAGGCCAATGTGTATTGGGGAAAAAATAATCATATAATCACACATATTCCTAGACCATAAGCTGCCTCCTAGTTGTAGGCAAACAGTTAAATTTAAATTAGTGTTGATCTTTCTTTAAGGATCAGTGATTTGTGAGAATGTACATGTGTATATATGGGAGTATATGACGCTGTATACAACTGACAACTATCGTATCAGGAGAGAAAATATCACTGGTGTTAGTTACATGAACATATTTTCAAATGTATCTACTTAAATTTAAAATGTCCTTATGAAATGAGTGTTCCTTCACATGTGCGTGTGTGTGTGTGTGTGTGTGTGCCATCAGTAACATGAAGCACTTGGGCTGTCCTAAGACACCTTCAAACATATGGGTATTGTCCAGAGTTGGAGATATGCTCTCTATTTTTCACACATTCTGCAGCATGGAATGAGCCCTTCTGTTCCAAATGACTTGAAGTTAAATCTGTATATCTGGGTAGTGCTAAGAGGTCATGGATCGTTTCCAGAATCCAGATCTTCAGCCTTAACCAAGACCTCAAAAAGTTGTTCTAGTGAATAATTATGCTAAGAAACATGATGGTTCATTAGAGTGCTAAGCAGTCAGTATGAAACAAAACAAATGTTTAAAAATGATTTTAGGTATTTGAAATAAACCCTTATATACAATTGCCATTCTATCACTGTGTAATAATACAGTGAACATGATTAAAACTCCAGAAGCACGCACGTATGAGAAGCTATTTTTCTATGGTTATTTTTCCAATGTTTCCTAGGATTACTTTTCCCAATATCATACATCCTTCTAGGGAGCACATAACTGGCTTACACTGTAGAAAATACTCATAGGAAGAAAGAGTTTCAAGATTCAGATTTCTAAAATAATTGTTAATTATCGTACCCAGCATGTAATTAGGTCCTGCCATTATGCTAAGTGTTGGATATAAAGAGACCGAGGAAACTCTCAGTTCACTCGGGGACGCTGATAATAAAACACACAAGAAAAATACAGGATTCCAAGAAGTTTTTTGAGAGTTTTTAAGCAATAAATATGTTGTTTTCCATACAACACCCAGTGTTCTTCCCCTCAAGTGCCCTCCATGGGCTGGTGTCACCTTTCTGTGCTTTAGTTTTTCCTTTTTGTTTTATGTTAATATTTCCCCTACTTATCTGCATGCCAGAGTTCTTTCTAAACTTTTTTTTTTAATGTTTTATTTCTTTTTGATACAAAGAGAGACAGAGCATGAGAGGGGGAGGGGCAGAGAGAGAGAGAAGGAGACACAGAACCGGAAGCAGGCTCCAGGCTCTGAACTAGCTGTCAGCACAGAGCCTGCCGTGGGGCTCGAACCCACCAACGTGAGATCTGACCTGACCCGAAGCCGGAGGCTTAACCGACAGAGCCACCCAGGTGCCCCCCCCCCAAAGTTTTAAAAACGAATAGAAAAATGAATGTTGTATCTATCTATATTCCTGGGCGTCCTGCCACAGGGTTACTTTGGGCTGCTTTTGACCCTCCACCAAAGGCCCTGTGTGCAATTCTCCGTCTTTGGGTTTCTATACTGCTTTCTCCTGGACGACTTCTCACCCACAGTGGGAACAGCCTGAAGGAAATGGATTCTCTTTTTGTTTCTCTACCCTGTGGTCATCCTCTATCAAATTCTCATTCTTTTATTAAATTCTCCACAAATGACTCAAAAGCCTGTGCCAGATACCTAATGCAAATATGACAGCAGATTCATGTAAGCCTATCCTCAGGTAAACTTTACAAAACATAATTCCAGTCTCTGCTTACATATTGGGTTTGTGAGGAGTTCAAAACTAGTTTTAATAAGTGACTAGTATGCAGTATGTTACTAAGTGGGCCTCAGTTAGCAGTCACACTTAAATCCTAATATTCTTTTTAATGTATATACCTGTAAGGGAATAAACTACATTTTATTTTTTTTTTATTTTTTTATTCTTTTTTTAATAGTTTATTGTCAAATTGGTTTCCAGACAACACCCAGTGCTCTTCCTTACAAGTGCTCTCCTCCATCACCACCCCCGCATTTCTCCCCTCCCCCTTTCCCTTGAACCCTCAGTTCATTTTCAGCATTCAACAGTCTCTCAAGTTTTGCATTCCTCTCTCTCTCCAACTCTCTTTCCCCCTTCCCCTCCCCCTGGTCCTCCATCAGGTTTCTCCTGTTAGACCTATGAGTGTAAACATATGGTTTCTGTCCTTCTCTGCCTGACTTATTTTGCTTAGCATGACACCCTTGAGGTCCATCCACAAATGGCCATATTTCATTCTTTTTCATTGCCTTATAGTACTCCATTGTGTATATATACCATGTCTTCTTGATCCACTCATCAGGTGATGGACATTTAGGTTCTTTCCATGTTTTGGCTATT
>NC_043704.1:33678852-33713808 GCF_006229205.1 Suricata suricatta | reverse complement strand
CAGTATAGGAGTGTGCCCATCTCTCCACACCCTCGCCAGCATCTATAGTCTCTTGATTTGTTCATTTTAGCCACTCTGACTGGCGTGAGGTGGTATCTCAGTGTGGTTTTGATTTGTGTTTCCCTGATGATGAGTGATGTTGAGCATCATTTCATGTGCCTGTAAGCCATCTGGATGTCCTCTTTGGAGAAGTGTCTGTTCATGTCTTCTGCCCATTTCTTCACTGGGTTATTTGTTTTGTGGGTGTGAAGTTTGGTGAGTTCCTTGTAGATTTTAGATACTAGCCCTTTACCTGATATGTCATTTGCAACTCCTTTTCCCATTCTGTCAGTTGCCTATTAGTTTTCTTGATTGTTTCCTTTGCAGTGCAGAAGCTTTTTATCTTGATGAAGTCAAACTACATTTTTTAACTACTTGAATTAGGTACTAAATCTTACCCATAATTAGTACAGTGGAGCTCAGATATTTGTTCCATGAAAGAATAAAAGAATGGATGAAATGATTGATAGATTTCCTAACAGTTAATTTTTCCAAGGCAAGCAACTTTGTAAAGGGCCAAAGGTGCCCTTTCTGTCTCTCAAGGATAAGAGAATGTAAGAAAGAATTTGTTATTTAAACATTTCCACCAAAATGTTAAGCTTGCATCCTAGGGGTTTTGTTCCACTTAAATAAAATTTCTACACTTCAATGTCTAGGGAAAACCATTTTTGGTTTTGTTTTTGTTTTTGTTTTTTTCCTTTTCCTCTGCCCTACCTTACTTATTGAAACAGGACCACACCTCTGTGAGAGAAGAACAATCAACCTAATTTGGAATCAGAATTTGCATTGACTATAATGAATACTCTAATCAAGCCCCAAATAGAGGTCTGAACAAGGGCACCATATTGAGGCTTCTCTATTTCATTGCTCAATTACATTGGTAGACATGCCGGTTATATAATATAAAGCATCAACTTTGGTTAATGAACACTTTAATCAGAACAATATTTCAATAAAAAGGAAAAAAAAACAGATAATTATGGAGGGGAGGAAATATCATCATCTGGAAGGTGGTTTTCCCAGGTTGAGGCTTATCCATGCACTCTGGATGTGCAATGTAATTTCCCCAAACGTGGGAAACTCAACCGTATAATACACAATAGTGGGAAACTGTTGGTATTTTCCCCTGATATTTTTGGCTTACAAATGTCACATTCTATAATTTCCTGCCAGGTATTTGTAAGTTAGGTTTGGCCCTGTTTTTGCATGTAGACATTTTCAGTGTAGTAATTTTGCAGTGTTACTATGCTGTAGTAATTATGACATTCCCTCTCCTTCCAAGATTCTTTTTTTTATGTTTACTTATTTTTGAGAGAGACAGAGTGTGAGCAAGCGAGAGGCAGAGAGAGAGGGAGACACAGAATCGGAAGCAGGCTCCAGGCTCTGAGCTGTCAGCACAGAGAACCATGTGGGACTCATACCCATGAACTGCGAGATCGTGACCTGAACTGAAATCAGATGCTTAACCTTCTGAGCCACCCAGGCGCCCCTTTCCTTCCAAGATTCTGGTTGTTCTGTGTGATTTATACTTATGTTTGTGTCTACCTCTTGCTTGATTTTGTGTTAGCAGGATTTATCCTTTTTCTCCGGTGTTTAAAATATTGTAAAAGGATTCCTTCTTGCTTTGAAAGGTGGCAAAATCATCTCCAAAAATCTGGGCCTGCATTTTAAACCACACCTAAAGACTCCTTCTCAACCCTATTCCTACCTTTGCCTCTTTACTACTGAATTTTTTTCAAATATTTTTCCTCTTGCTCAGTGTGGTCCTTGACCAGCAACTTCTACATCGCCTGGAACTGTGGGAGTGTGCTAAGAATGCAGCATCTGAAATCTTGCCATTTGCAAGAACGTGATGGAACTGGAGGGTGTTATGCTAAGTGAAACAAGTCCATTAGAGAAAGACAGATATCATATGATTTCAGTCATATATGGAATTTGAGAAACAGAACAGAAGACCATAGGGGAAGGGAAGGAAAAATAACTTACAGAGTGGGAGGCAAACCATAAGTGACTCTTAAATACAGAGAACAGACTGAGGGTTGATGGGGGCGGGGTGTTGAGGGTAGGGCTAGAGGAGGGTGATGGGCATTGGGGAGGGCGCTTGCTGAGATGAGCACTGGGTGTTGTGTGTAACTGATGAATCACTGGACTCTATTCCTGAAGTAAAGACTGCACTGTACGTTAGCTAGCTTGATGATTAAAAAAATGCATCATCTTAAGTCTCACCTTTGCAAAATCTACCAAATCAGAAGATTAACAACATTCCCAATGGATCTTATTTGCAATAAAGTTTGAGAGAAAAGAATAGAGAAAAAAACTAATACAAAATATTTTATCAATGTTATGATTGAAGTGAATTCTTTTGTGTCTTTGAACAAAAATCTTATTTTTTTTTAAGTTTGTTTATTTACTTTGGGGGATGGAAGTGCAGAGTAAGAGAGAGACAGAGAATCCCAAGCAGGCTCTACACTCTCAACAACAGAGCCTGAAGCAAACCTTGAACGCATGAACTGTGAAATCATGACCTGAGCCAAAACCAAGAGTCAGACACTTAACAAACAAAGCTACCCAGGCACCCCCCCTCCATCCTTAATCATTTTTTGAACAAATAACTCGGTCCTTAATTTCTTGTCACTCTTCTGTCCTTATTAAATTGTGTTTAAATAATTTTCACTAAAATTTATATTCTACATTTCCTAGGCTGTTAGCCCCTTGAGGGGACTGACAAAGGACTCTATAACTCACAATGCACCATCCAGAGAGGTAACTTAAAAAAAATTCTTGATGTGAGATAAATTGTGGGTTGCTCTTAGGAGTCTGAGGAAATTGCAGAAAACCTATTGCATTTAAATAACTGTCTGCCTGTAATCCACATTAGTAATAGAATGGAGATTTTCAAGGAGAGTCAGTGGGAAAAGGAGCCTGTTTTTGATAAGAGGAAATGATTCTCATAGGGTGGGAATCTATCATGAGCACTTTTTTCCTCTCAGCTTTGGTTTCTGCTAGAAGAAAGTGGTAGCCGGCAACTCAGACTCAAGAAATTGAAAAAGCAATGCTATAATAATCGCTTTGATTGGGGATGACAGAGGCACAAAAATAGCGGGGCTGTGAACAGTAAATGAAGCTACGGAGACTCGAAGAGATGCCAGAACACCAGAGCAAGACGCGTGCATCCCAGGACGACTTATTAAAGAACATACGTATCAAAGCTGATTTGTAACAAGTTGGTTATAATATTAGAATGATAAGGGTCCTAAGTCATAATATTTTGAGGTTTTTAAGAAATCATTTTAGGGGTGCCTGGGTGGCTCAGTTGGTTAAGCCTCCGACTTAGGCTCAGGTCAGATCTCACTTTTGTGGGTTCGAGACCCGAGTCAGGCTCTGTGCTGACAGCTAGTTCAGAGCCTGGAGCCTGCTTCCAGTTCTGTGTCTCCTTCTCTCTCTGACCCTCCCCTTCTCATGCTCTGTCTCTGTATCAAAAATAAATTTTAAAAAACTTAAAAAAAAAAAGAAATCATTTTATGATCAGTTAACCCAGATTTATCGTTAAAGGTGTCAGGAGTAATTTTGGTTTTCAATTAAAGAAAACGTTTTGTGTATTGTTTTTGTCTAACATCTGATTTTAAAAAGTAGATGGTTTAGAGGCATCTGGGTGACGTGGTCTATTAAGCATCTGACTCTTGGTTTCTGCTCAGGTCATGATCTCATGGTTCACAGGATTGAGTCTCACATGGAGCTCTGTGCTGACATCATAGGACCTGCTTGGGATTCTCTCTCCCTCTCTCCACCTCTCCGCTCCTCATACTCTCTCTCTCCCAAAATAAATAAATGAATATTTTTTTTAAAAAGCAGGTGGTTTAAACCTGTGAGGTCAGTTTGTCATTTTTAAATGTTTATTTATTTATTTTTAGACAGAGAGAGACAGTCAGACAGAGGGGCAGGGGCAGAGAGAGAGGGAGAGAGAAAATCCCAAGCAGGCTCCACGCTGTCAGTGCAGAGACTGATGTGGGACTCAATCTCACTAAGTCAACCATGACCTGAGCTGAAATCAAGAGTTGGACACCTGATTGAATCAGCACCCAGGTGCCCCAATTTATGCATTTTAAGTGCATTGCTGTAAGTATTTTTTATTTTAGCATGTTTTAAAAACCTTTGTATATATGTTTATATATTTTGTAAAATATTTTTTAAGGTTTATTTGTTTTTGAGAGTCAGAGAGAGAAAGAGAGAGAGAGTGCAAATGGAATAGGGGCAAAGAAAGGGAAACAGAATCTGAAGCAGGCTCCAGGCTCTAAGCTGTCAGCACAGAGCCGAAGCAAGGCTCAAACTCATGAACCCTAAGACCATGACCTGAGTCGAAGTCGGATGCTTAATCAACTGAGCCACCCAGACACTCCTAAATCTTTTTATATATTAAATGGTAATATTTTTCTTTACAGTTTTCCCTTCTCATCTTGAACTACTGAAGTGACAGCAGTAATTTCATATTAAGAAAGGTATCTTCTAAGCCAATTGATATAATTCATTATATATAACTAAAAATACTATATAAAATATATTCTTATAATATTTGAAGAATACAATTAAGATGCCTTTGTTATATATTTAGCATATTTTATTTGAAAAGAATAGAAAAAATTCAGGAGTTACACAATGATTAAAAATGAGTACATGAATTTTCAGATAGAGTAGGGGAGCTAGTTCGAAAACATCTTACGATTTCCTCTCAAACTATCTTAGTCAACATATTGGTCTTTTGTACATATGAAATGTAAGGATTCCCTGTTCTAAATGACGAACCTAAGAAACCTTGAATTAGAAAGGGTAAACAATTTTAGTTGCAAAAATTTAATGATGCAGCATGTGACTGTTAGAGGTACGGGGCTTGAATTTGCTCAATAATATTTTAAAGGGATTTTACGTTCTTTTGCTGTTGTGATCTGTGAAGGACTTTCCCTTCTTTACATGACTTCGTTAGTCTTCCCACATGCAATGAGTGGCTGCAAAGCATAAGGTGTCTAATGCAAATGTCAGGAGGCTCATGGCGAGCATGTGAGCCCTCAGGCAAGGATCAGCGCTGAAATGCAAGGTTGCCTAGCAAGGGCCTCAATGCCATGAGTCCCTAATTTTGACTTAAGAAGATACTGCTATTTTCTTTGGAAAACAAGACTCCTCTTACAATTCTAAGCAGCACAAAACTACTTGAAAAGCATTATTTCCTACTCAGTTCCATGCATTTATCACTCTGAAATTTACTTCTAGGAAAACAGCTTAGATATATTATCTGTGATTGGGTCCATAAAGATTCATTGCCAGGAACAATAGTCAGCATCGGCTCTGGAAAAGCCCTTATCAGAGAATGGATCTTGAGGCCAGGATAATTTTCACAGCAACAACAACTAAAATGGGAAGCACCCAAAGATGGTGGCTATTTTATTTATCAATATTATTTCATTTTATTAAAAAAAAACCTTTGGAAAACTATCATCTTTATCCTCTGTCAATTATTGGTTAAGGAAAAGGACAATAATAACTTACAAATTTAGTGAGAAAATAATCTTTAAAAATTTTTTTAATGTTTATTTAGTTTTGAGAGAGATAGAGTATGTGAGTGTAAGCAGGTGAGAGGCAGAGAGAGAGGGAGACACAGAATCTGAAGCAGGCTCTAGGCTCTGAGCAGTCAGCACAGAGTCTCGAACCCACAAACCGTGAGATCATGATCTGAGCCGAAGTCAGATGCTTAACCAACTGAGCTCTTCCAGATGCCCCAAGTGAGAAAATAGTATTAACTATTCTTATTAATATGGATTCAGCTTATGGGAACTTCATCTTTTTATGTTTATATAGAATATCTTGCCTCTGTCAAATAAAATTCTTACCTTAAATCTAGCATGTCAGGAAGTGAAGACTAGCAAAAATACTAGGGATTTTCTGAGGTTGCAGAGAGCCTCGGGTTCTGTTGCAAGGTCATGAAATCATCAATATGACTGAAAAATCAAGCGATTAAACAAACTTCAGTGAAAGAGTACCTCAGTATAGATTTAGCTATTTTTGTAATATTTGAAGAATACTCTCAAAATGCTTTTGTCCACACACTAAATATATTTATTATATATCTTTAATATATTATACTTGGGAAGAAAAGCTGAAAACATAGAAGACATACAATGATTAAAGAATGAATATATGAGGGGTGCCTGGGTAGCTCAGTCAGTGAAGTGTCTGACTCTTGATTTCTGCTCAGGTTCTAAACTTGTGGTCCTGGGATGGAGCCCCACATGGTTCTCTGTGCTGACAATGCAGAGCCTGCTGGGGTATTCTGTTCCCTCTGTCTGCCCCTCCCCTTCTTGTGCCCATGTGCTATCTCTCTATCTCTCTCAAAATAAGTAAGTAAACATTAACAACAATAAACAATGAATAGACAAGCAAACATGAGAAACAATATGTGTTGGGGAAGATGTGGGGAAAGAGAACATTCATGCACTGTTGGTGGGAGGGAATGCAAAGGGTGCAACCATGGTGGAAAAGAGTATGGCGTTTCCTCAAAAATGTAAAAATAGAACTAACCTACTATCCACAAATCATATCACTGGGTATTTACCCAAAAAACAGAGAAACACTGATTCAAAAGGATCATGCATGTCTATGTTTATTGTGGCATTATTTACAATAGCCAAAATATGGAAGCAACCCTAGTGTCCATTGAGATAAATGGATAAACAAAATGTGCAATATACATATTATTATATATATTATATTGCATTGTATAATACTATATATTATAATATGTTTATATTATAGTATATTATATACTATATATATTCTATATTGTTCAGCCATAAAAAACAAATAAAATCTTGCCATTTGTACCAACATGGAGAGCTAGAGAGTATAATGCTAAGGGAAAAAATTCAGTCAAAAAAAGACAAATACTATATATGATCTCACTCATATGTGGACTTTAAAAAAACAAAACAAATGAGCAAAGGAAATTAAGAGAGAGAGAGGGAGAAACCAAGAATGAGAGTCTTAACTGTAGAGATCAAACTGATGGCTACTAGAGGGGGTCTGGCCGGGGGGATGGGGATTAAGGAGCACACTTATCATGATGAAATAAAATAAAATGATTAAAACAAGAAAAATAATAATAAAAATTAAATTAATAACAATAAGGTATTACTGTTAAAATAAAGAACAAAAAACACTTTTACTCAGGGAATTCCAAGAAATTTAGGGACTCTGTGTCGGAAACCAGGGTCAAACACCAAATACTAGAACAAACGTGTTTTGATCACTCAGGTATCCATCAGGGTTTAGGAGCTCTGTGCCAAGAACAAGGGCAGAGACTAACATACCGCACTGTGGCATGTCCCGGGGAGATGGTCAGGAAGTAGTGTTTGCACAGACTCACAAAAAAGAATAAATATATGGGCAATATTGGGCAGATCCAGGCAGTATGTGGGGAAAGTTCTGCCCTTGTGACAGACCAAAACAGAAGCGCCCTGTGGTTTGTGAAGGAGATGATGGAACAGAAGCAGTGGATTTATTCACGGAAGCCAGAATCTAGGGAAGTACTTGATTCAGGAAGACAGAAGTGCTTCCCTGTAAGTCCTGAAGGAAGAAGCAGTGTAGACTCCCCCAAGACATGAAGTAGAATGAATTCCTGAAAGAAAAGACATCAGTAAATCCCCAAAGCTGTGGAAGAGCAATGTATATTTGAGGAAAGTACATGCAGCGTTTCATGGTGTCTCCTAAGAATTAAAATGCTTCTAACTGAAAGGCCTTTAAGAGAATTTGGTTGGTTAAACCTGTAGGTGGTCTACTCAAGTCAACGCCAGGTCAGGCCAGACTACAGACTTGATTGCCCATCAGATTTTCCTTCCCTTGTTTGGGGGAAGGGAATGTATGTTTTATCCTCCTCCCAACAAACTGAGAAATCTAACTAAAATTATTTGATTATTTAACTATGATATTAAGAAAAAATAAAAACTAGTGAGCCCTAAAAGATTAGAGAAACAACTTGTAGGAACCTAGGATGACTTTTTCTTTACAGACACCCTCAAAAACCATAACCTTATCACTAGACTGTGCTCAATTCTGGATCGAGCACCGAGAAAAAAAAATTACAGAAAACATAAATACATAATAAATAAGTATTTAAGAACTAGAGACATGTGTTTTTGAGGAAAGACCTAAGGAAAAAAAATAGTTTACAAGTATTTCTTCCTCTCTTGTGTCTCAAAGTTTTCTTCTCAGTTGACAACATATAGGAGCAGAATAAGATGTCACTGAGATGTTTGGCCACAGCAAGAGGGAGGATCAGCATTCTCCGTGGGGCACCTTCTACCTAACAACATTCTGTATATATGAAAACACTTCTTAACTTCCCTGGTCCCTTCAGTTGTCTCTCTAGATTGCGGGATGCCCTTTCATGGGGATACGGCACGTGACTAAAGGTCAACATGGAGTTATTTACTACATGGGAATGATAAAGAAGGAATAAAAATGGCATTGACATAAATGCCCCAAGGGCTAATTCTATAAAAGGCTTAGATCAGCGAACTCCATCAGTAACAGGAAAGATAGCAGGCAAACTGCCAAGTTAGGTACTCTGGTTATCTTAAATAGTATTTGCTTGGCTAGGAATATTCTGAAAAAAATATTGCTCTAAAAATAATGATACATTCTCCCCAATTTGTAAATGTTTTGCCAGCTTTAAAATGTAAATGTAAAAGAAATAAGCTAAGTGATTTCAAAGACTCCTGTTAAAGGGATTATAGCCCTTTTAAAGAATGCTGGAATATATCATCCCTATTATATAGGATTTTTTTACACCATGGATCTCTGTGAGTAAGTAGATTTGTTATGAGTTTGTGAATATGTGCACCTACCTATTGGCTATCTATGTAGAGATTCTCTTATAATTATGGATTGATGTTACCAAAAAATTTCCTTTTACATTTAATGTAAAATAGAGTTTCTTGTGTGTCTCCCTCTTTTCCTTTTTATTGATTCATTTTATGGTTAAATCCTCCAAAGCACAATAAATGACAACCAAATTGATATTTGGTTTCAAATCTGTTCAATAAAACACCTGGCACTATGTGCAGCTGTCGGTGTTTGGGGAAATTTCTGCTGTTTTAGAGGTCATTGCAGGCGCCAGGTAACATATTAAACCAAGCTTGTGGAAAACTGTTAAGCACTTTATATATTTTCCTCAGGATTTCTTTTTTGAGTCCAGCTTGCTTCATGTCTTGTTTCATTTACCGTCTTCTCCTACACCCCCAAATAGCCCATGCTTCAATCAAAACACTCAAGTCCTGGCCCTGAGTCTCTTCCCTGGCTAATTATGGTAACTTAGCAAAAAATGACAACAAAAGAAAGTGACTAAAATATGGAAAAAAACCAACTAATTGCTGCTTTGTGATGTATCTTACACCTAATTACATGAGACTATTAAACCCTGGTAACAGGATTCACGCCATCAACATCTGCAGTCACACTATCTTTGTAACAGAATAGAATGTCACATAACTGAGGTTTGTGGTAATGACCCAAGACATCAAGAAAGCATTAAATTATATTCTGTTTTCTCTGTTGAAAAATCAGGAAATCATAGAGTGCAAGGGTTTTTGTTATTTTGTTTTGTATTGCTTTGTTTTGTTTTGTTTTGTTTAGGCCACTATTTTGGTACTTGACTCTGTCATGAGACGGAAATATTTTCTAGTATTATGGATTTTTAAGATTGCATTGTGTTATTAAGCCATTGTACTGGCAAGTTCATGGAAGTATATTTGGCAAAGCTTTGTGGTTATTAGTATTTTGAAAAATATTTGCAAATTCTATACAATTTGTATCATTATAAATTGTGGAATTTCCAACGTATCAGAGTTTCCTTTTTTAAAAGTTTATTTATCTTGAGGAAGAGAGAAAGAGAGAGAAAGAGCAGGGGAAAGACAGAAAGAGAGAGAAAAAAAGAATTCCAAGCAGGCTCAGTGCTGTCAGTGGGAAGCCCTACAAAAGGCTAGAACTCACCAATCCTGACATCATGTCCTGAACCAAAATCACGAGTTGATTGCTTAACTCAGCCACCAGGCGCCCCACACATATCAGAGTTTTTTAAAGATGTGAATACCCCTAGTTATTTACTTGAAAATGTTCCCTTTGTAGATAATAGTAGATTAGCTACATTTGCTCCTGCATTCAGCAAACATTTACTGAGCACCTTTTATGTGCTAGGAACTAAAAATAATATGTTTTAAAGACAAAGAAGTCAGACTTTGTGTTATATGAACAATGCTCCAATCCCTGGAATGGAGGTGCTAGCAAGGAGACACACGTTTAAAATAAAATATGAGAAGAACTCTGGAAAATCCATAAGGTATATTTGGCAATTATAAACTATTAAGTTGCAATGCTTCTTAAAAATTTTTTGATGATGAATTAAAACTGATTGAAAACAATTGGTCTTGAATAACCACCTTCAGGAGAGTAGACACTTCCGTAGTTCTCAATTAAATATCATTTTCCTCTACTGTGGATTTGTCCTATTCACTTGATCAGAGTTACCAAGAAGAATATTGAAATCTGGCACATTTGGGGGGCCCCGCTGGTTCAATGTTCCACTCTTGATATCTGCTCAGGTCATGATCTATTTTGTGGGATCCAGCCCTGTCCTGTGTCAGGCTCTGAGCTGACAGTGTGGAACCTGCTTGGGATTCTCTCTCCCTCCGTCCTTCTCTCTTTGCCTCCTGTGCTCACACGTGCTCACACGTTCTCTCTCTTAATATAAATAAATAAAATTTAAAAAAGAAGACGATTGAAATCTAGTACATAAGTTAAAATACTGTATGTCCTTTTCTAGTTTTTTATATGTGATTGGCAATAACAGTATAACAAAGTAGTTAAATATTTTGTTATATAAATTTATGAGTACAATGGCAAGTGTTCAAGAAAGCATTTTAATGTATTTTGTTTAATTTATTTTGTCAATACTAAATATTTTCCATATTAACAAATGACAATCAGACCTTCTATCAGACAATTTCCCAGTTATAGAAAAGCAAATATGTTATTCAGAAATCATTTCATGCTTTAAGAATTGGCATTAATTTAGATGGCGTTTTCATATACAACTTTTCCTGGTTCCATCCATTTAAATATAGTTTTTAGAATATTTGATAATATTTCCTTTGGAGACAGTGTTATATGGAATAACACTTCTAAAGCTACTTTACATATATATAAACTTTAAAAACACACCGAAAGTTAATCATAGGTCAAGTAACTTTCCATTTAATTGCTAATTAAAACTTGGAATGGAAACTAAAAAGCTTCCTTTTGTGCTGCTTTCCAATAATTGCCATTAATATGATTATATTCTTGTTTAAAGCTTATCTAAATTAGCTCATTAGCGGACATGGTTACTTATACACCTCAAAGAATGAAAAAAGAAATCCATTTCATCACATTTTTATACTGATCTCAGGGAACATGACTGGGATATTCATTACCATCTGTGTCCATAGCCCTGACACGTAGTACCGCATAGGTGTCAAACCAATTACTATGCAAATCCCAAGATCATCTTGGCGTTAATTCCCCAGTGATACTGAAATCTTCACTAGTTTAAATAATCACAAGGAAAAAATTTATTCTTGAAATTAGTAAAACATATTTTACTCAAGTTGGGATTCACAGGTAACTAATAATTTCTTAAAAATGGACATTTTTAAATATGACTATACATGTTAACTTTTCCCGAATTAAGCAATATATAAATATAGAAAACGTGCTAAGTGATCTACTGTACTAAATTTTACCACATCTTCTTGATCCACTCATCAGGTGATGGACATTTAGGCTCTTTCCATGATTTGGCTATTGTTGAAAGTGCCGCTATGAACATTGGGGTACATGTGCTCCTATGCATCAGCACTCCTGGATCCCCTGGGTAAATCCCTAGCTTTGCTATTACTGGGTCATAGGAGAGTTCTATTAATAGTTTTTTGAGGACCCTCCACAGTTTTCCAGAGCAGCTGTATCAGTTCACATTCCCACCAACAGTGTAGAGGGTGCCTGTTCCACATCCTCGCCAGCATCTATAGTCTTTTGATTTGTTCATTTTAGCCACTCTGACCAGCGTGAGGTCGGTAAAGAAATGGGCAGAAGACTTGAAAAGGACACTAATCTTTTAAAGGCCCCACTTTTATTATTTCATTTAGCCTTAATTTTTTCTTTCTAGGCCTTATCTCCAAGTACAGTCATTGGCTTTTAGGGCTTCAACGTACAAATTTGGAAGAGTGGGCACTGATAATTTAGTCCAAAGACCACTTTAATATATTATTTAGACTGAAAAGAATCATATTACTATTATTAGTAATTTAAAGAAATTTCTCAGATAGTAATTGAAAGCTATTATATTTAAACAAATTTTTAAAAATAAAACACTAATTTTCATGCTATTTTTGAAGCATTTACTGAAAAATATAACCTATTTTTAATAAACAAACAAATAAATAAATAAATAACTTCATAGTCTGCTATGGAAAAAAGATGAAATGATCTTCTCTTTTCATCAACACAAGTTAAAAACCTCATATAACTATTTGTAAATTATATTTTTATAGTTTCTCAACTCTACAAAAGTATTTTTTAAAAATTATGAATAGATGGAAAGAATTTATCTTTATAAATCAAGGTTTCTGTAGAATAAAGTTTGAGAAAATATTTTTTCTTAAAATACAAGGGAATATTTTGCATATTTTATTTTGAAATATATCTAAAACAAAATAGACAGCTGACAATATTGAACAAATAATAACAAACTACAACTATTGGAAGAAGGCAAGGGTAACTAGAAATGTCTGACACACAATGGTTTATTTAGCATTGATCCAGTATTTAAAAACATCTGTTTTCAACAAATTCCATAAATAAAAGTATTAAAGTGAAAAAAGATACAGTGGATTAAATTCCAATGCAATATTTCCTGCTCTTTGGGTTGAAGTTTTTTCCCCCCAATTTAGTATTTTTCCACGTACTATTCAAAAAGAATAAAATTCTGTTAAATTATTAATCATTTACAGTCACAAATGTTATGCATATTTTCCTTCAAGTTCAGGTAATGGAAACCTGTGTTTTTTAGTCAGCATAATTCAACCTTGCATTACCTCAGAAATGGGACTCCCTTGACACTTCATCATGTCAAAACACTGGGATGTATGTCACATCTTCCATGTAGCAAAGGTTCCTACAGGAACAACATGGACCCATAGTGACATTTTTCTAATTATCGGTCATTTCATGTCTATGTAGTTGAAGGGCATTTGTTAAACTTGAACATTCAGGTCACTTTTGGTATTCTAGATGGACTGTGCTACTAGAAAAATTTATGCTGTATGTTTTTACGCTTCTTGCCTACTAACATCTAAGTTGCTTGATCACTGTATCTGTATTTAGTGTTGTTATAGACTCTATGTGTATTGGAGAGAACAAGAATGTAAATTCTGTGAGCACAGAGACTGTATCTTTGTGTTAAAATTTCTATCCCCAAGGCAGATACCCAGTAGATGTTTAGTGAATATCATTGAACAAATGTATAAATGAATATAATCTGTCCATCCCAGTCTTTAAACTTACCTGAATATTTTATTATGTGAGTCAAAATTTTAAGGACTATTCTTTTTCCAATTTTATTTTATTAAACTTAACACTAGCCATATGAATTTGAGGAGAGAAATGGCAGGGTTTGGCATCAAAGTTACTGTAGCTGGAGAGGATTTGGAAGGGACAATACGAAGCATGATTTATCTGTACTATGTATTTATCTACAATACACCTAAATATTAGCACACCTTACTTAGTGACCTATATCAGGTTAGAATATATGCTTTCAAATAACAGGAATCCAATCCAAACAGGCTGGAATAGCAAAATAAAAATTTTGGTATATGTATCTGAATAATTTAAGTAAATAATGTTCCTGGGGCGCCTGGGTTGAGTGTCTGACTTCGGCGCAGGTCATGATCTCACTGCTCCTGAGTTCAAGCCCCGCAATGGGCTCTGTGCTGACAGCTCAGAGCTTGGAGCCTGCTTCAGATTCTATTTCCGTCTCTCTGCCTTTCCCCTCCTCATGCTCTGTCTGTCTCTCTCTATCAAATATAAAATACAAAATAAAAAATAAATTTAAATAAAGAGTGATCCTGTAGCAATCAACATTTTACCAATGTTTATATTAGGAGACAAAGTTTACCAATTTTGTTTATGTTTTGCTTCTAAAAGACATCACGCATATTCTCCCAAAGTTGACATGACTTTCAACAGCTTCAAAGGGCTTCCTTGTTCCTCTTAAGAGAAATTTATGTTTTTCAGGCGAGTCCTACAAAAAGAAAGGAATTTTTCTTATTCAGAACCTCTCATCTAAGACCACACGGGCTAGATTTGGGTGTCATGGTCATCTACAAATCATTCACATGTCCATGGGAAATTGTTGATTGCTTTAAGGCCCACACCTAGAGCTGTAAGAAACAAAGCAAGCTCCAAGTTTGAGATGAACACCTGAATGAAAAACCAGGTGCCGTGGCCAAAGAAAAGAGAAAGTGAATGCAGGAAGCCCAAAAATGGAACATGTCCAGCAATGTAATTTGAATGATATTCATGTTTGAAATTCACACTGTACAAATGCAGGCTCATGAATCAAACAACCTTTGCTCAGAAGAATCACTGGGCACCTGAGTGGCTTGGTTGGTTAAGGCTCTGACCCTTGATTTCTGCTCAGGTCATGATGTCACAGTTTGTAGGATCAAGCCCCCTGCTGGGCTCTGCAATGACAGTGTGGAGCCTGCTTAAGATTCTCTCGCTCTCTTTCTCTCTCAAAATAAATAAACTTAAAAAAGAAAAGCGTTAAATAAACAATTACCAATTTCAAAGTGGGAAACCTTTTTACCTCACGTTTTACACCTGAAAATGAGGATAATAGGACATACAACAAAGTTTTATTGGGAATTTTAACTTAGATAATAAATGCAAACTGCTTAGTAAATTGCCTGACACAAAGCAAACGCATAATAGAAGTTCACCATAATAATAACAACAATAATTGTTATAGTCATCACATGTACATTATTTTCTACAATAAGCACTTATTATCTTTATAATTAGCAAAATAAACATCATAATACCCATCTCTAGAGTAGTATTGCCAGGATTGAATACAGTAATAACCTACATGTTTATTTTCATTATAACCCTGCTTTTAGGATTGTAATTAGTTACTTACTTAGCCAGATAGTTTACTAAAGTTCTTTGAAGACAATGTCTCTACCATATTTACCTGTATAGTCCCAGTGGCAACTACAATATTTGTTATGTAGTGGATCCTGCTTAATATGTATTGAAAACAAGAATTAAAGAAATAAAGGACAGAGGGAGGGAAGGAGGTGTTGAAAGGGAAAAATGGTTAAAGGACTTGTGGTTGACGATGATTACCCCAAGGCAGCAGACTCTGAAAGGTCACCAGAGGGGTCTGTATTCATTTTCTGTGCTGCCACGTGATTACAAGTCTTCTTTGCCCACTAGGAAGACAGCACCTGTATGGGACTAAAGACAGAAGTTGCACATGAGGGGTTATGTCTCAATGTGAAAACAAACAAACGAAATAAAACAACAGTCACCAAAAGCAAAGTGACAAAGGAAGAAGTATCCAACAGTAGATGGGCAGCTTGTGACCTCACACTTAGAGATATGGGAACTACTGGGAGAAACTTCTATAAAGGATTCTGTTTCAGGGAATCCTGGGTGGTTTGGTCTATTAAGCATCTGACTCTTGATTTCAGCTCAGGTTCATGAGTTTGAGTGGGGCTCTGAGCTGACAGCACAAGTCCTGCTTGGGATTCTCTCTCTCCCTCTCTCTCTGCCCCTTCCCCTCTCATTCTCTCCCTCTCTCTCTCTCAATCTCTCCTCTCTTCCCCCCACTCCACACAAACATTAAAATAGTTAATAAAAAAGAGTGTGGTTCATTAGAAGTGTTTTGTTTTGATGAGGATAAGGTGCTCTTGAACTCTGAGATTATGTGAGACCTATAACTTGTTATATCTGGAAAATAAATATTAAACAATACTAATCTTTAGGCGCAATAGCCTGTAACGTAAGGTACCAGGGCCTGTTTTCTGGTGTTTATCCTTGGCCTCTCCACTGCTCATCTTGCTGTCACAGCTCGTTTGGAGAAAATTTAAAGCAGGTTTGTGGATGTCAGCCCTGCATGGTTGAATGCAATAAAACTGCACTTTTATTTTTTATTTAATCAAAATCCTTTTGGGGGAAGAAAAACATTTAAATATAATACTTAAACACAAAAATCAAATTTATTTTCTTAAGGATATATCATTCCTTTTTGAATTGTTAAAAATGCTAGAAATGACTCATCACAAAATAAAATACAAAAATGTTAAATGCTTGCTTTCTCTTTTTTTATATAAAAAAATAAAAGATTGCTAATCCAAGAATTCTGCAGCCGCTCTCTATATTTGAGGAACAAAGACTACATTTCACATTTGCTCTACATGAGGCAATGAATAAAAGATCACAGATAAAAGAAAACCAGTAAATCATCATTTGCATTGTATTGATGTTTACTGAGGTATAAAATCCCCTAGAATTTAGATGTGCCATCACATTGTTATGGAGAAGGTGCTCTCTTCAAATAACATGGGATTCAAAACACACATTTGTGTGTGAGGATTGATTTGAGATGAATGCTCTGACAAATTCCTGGAAAAAAAAAATCTCTGTGTTCTATTATACCTTGAGAGGTGCTAAATTTCCTATATTTTAATGCTTTGTTTTTCATTCTTATTTTATTATTTTTGAAATCTCATCTACCAATAAATAATGACTGATTTCTAAGAACATCATTTAAATAGTAAAATGTCAAAATAAACATATAATACTTTTTGATTTATTAAGAAATTTAAAATATGGATTTGATTCTTTTTTAATAATGGCCATTTAAAGAAATAAACTATTCCCCAATAATAGTTTTTCAAATTGTGATGTTAAAACCTCAATAGAACATGATCAAAAATGGAATCAGAGTTAATAAATGTAACAGTCATTTAAAAGTATACCTACTAACATATTATCAATATACAGGATTAGTATATTTTGACGCTGTTCTCCCAAGCCAATGTAGGAAAGCAGCTTACGGTTGATGCCTAGCATTGCTAGTTTGGTCTGTTTAACAATTACATTTTAACGATTTATTGGGGGAAAAAAGAAGAAGTCAAGATGAAATTGAGAGTGGAACAGTGGAAATTTTGAAGGCATAGCTGCAAATCAAATTATTCATTTAAATTTTAGGAAATTGCCCTGCATGGAAATAATTTATATTCACTAGGAAACAGGTGAACAAGGAATACTGCACAGACATAGACTAGATCAACAGTAAGAACAGAAGAGTGATTAGGGCGTTCATAGATCCCTAGAATTTTAGATTTGGGAGACGTCACAGAGACATTTTTGCTTCATCATTGTTATTAACCTGTTTAATGAAGTACAATCCAGTAAGGGTAATGTATCTTAAGGGTGCAGCTGTGATGAACTTTTATAAATATATACATCTGAGTAATTGTCACTATGGTCAAGATAGGAACATTACAAACATCTCAGAATCCTTTCTGCTCCCTCATCAATCACTAGTTTCCCCAAATGTAACCCTTATTCTGAATTCCATCGCCTTTGATTATTCTACCCTGTTTTTAAGTTGCATAATTTTATTTCACTCAACAGTATCTTAGGTATTCAACCTTGTTGTTTCATGTAGCATAATCCTTCCTTTTCGTTGTTGTATAATAATCCATTTCAGACCAATACACTTCATTTTATGATCATTTTAGTGATTGAAAGTTTTTTGCTATCACATTGAGTGTTGGTAGAGTTTATTAAGACATAAACACCCATCTATCTTTGGTATATACCTAAGTTGACATTTTTGGGTCATAGTGTAGATATATTTTTAGTGGGCAGTTTTTTACTAGTTTTTGTTACAATATTTACTCCCACTGACACTGTGTTTCTTTTAGTGGCTTTAATTTTTGCCATTTATTGACCATTTAGATACACTCATATGTGAAGTGGTTGTCAAGAATTTTCCCTATGTTTTAAAACTAATCTTCCAAGGATGCCTGGGTGGTTCTGCCGGTTGAGTATCCAACTTTGGCTCCGATCATGATCTCATGGTTCATGGGTTCAAGCTCCACATCAGGCTCTGTATTGACATCTCAGAGATTGGAGCCTGCTTTGGATTCTGTGGCTCCCTGTCTCTCTGCCCCTCCCCTGCCTGTGCTCTGTCTGTCTCTCCCTTTCTCTCTCTCTCAAAAATAAACATTTAAAAAATTAAAGCTAATCTTCTTTTTTGGTTATTTTCTTACTGATTTACAGAAATTCTTTACCCAACCTTTTTTTTTCTTTTTTAAACTAGTGAATACCTGAAGGCCATATGTTAGCGGCCTTGGAGAAATTACAGATGTGAAAATAGAAGAGCCAAAATTCTTGCACAATTATTTTGTTTTACAGTACATTGCCTCTTCCAATAAACAACTTCAGGGAAAAAAATGTAAGTTTTGTAGTACCAAACATATTTCCACAAAACATTGCTGCTATGTTTCTACTATATCACAAGTTTAACACAATTTTAATCATTTGAACTACATTTCCCCCTAGAGATATTCTACCTCTAAAAACACACTGAACATTAAAATGAAAATCAAAAAGAAACTAGTTTTAAAAATAATTTTCTATGGGCGTCTGGGTGGCTCAGTCACGTAAATGTCTGACTTTGGCTCAGGTCATGATCTTGCAGTTCCTGAGTTCTAGCCCCATGTCTGTGTCTGTACTGACAGCTCAGAGCCTGGAGCCTGCTTCAGATTCTGTGTCTCCCTCTCTCTCTGCTCCTTCCCTGCTCATGCTCTTTCTCTCTCTCTCTCTCTCTCTCAAGAATAAATAAACATTAAAAATTTTTAAGTAATATTTCTGTTAAAATGATCTAAAGCAATGAAGATAACTCCAAATACGTAAAGGATTAAAATAGATCATGAGTTCAATAGACAAGATGAGTTTTTAAAAATAAAAATTTGGGGCAGCTGGTGGCTCAGTCTGTCAAGGGTCCAACTCTTGGTTTCCATTCAGGTCGTGATCTCATGGTTTGTTGAGTTCAAGCCCCACATGAGGTCCTGCACTGATGGCACAGACCCTGCTTGAGATCCCCCCTCTCTCTCTCTCCTTTCCCCTGCTCACTCACTCTCAAAATAAATAAACATAAAAAAAATACAATGAAAAATGAAAATTTTTCTGGTCAGAGGACTAGGAAAGCAAGAAAAAAATGATACTTTCTCGTGTTAGTAATTTATAATTTTTTGTAGACAGAGGGTGTAAGGAAGCGGAGCTGAATATTGATGAAATAAAAACATAAGGAGATGAAACTAAAAAAAGTGGGCATATACATGGGAAAATTTTCTTAGTGGGATGCAGAAATACAAGCCTATGGTAGTCATTCTACTGGAAATTACCAGATGTGGGTAGAATTTACCAATTTGAATAAGAGTCTGAGAAATGAATTTTAATTCACTCTAATTAGAGCCTATAAACTGTGGACTACAATCACAATCTTTAGGAAAAATTGGGTTAAAAACAAAACATATTTCTATTTAAATGCAAATTGTATTGGTTATTTTTAATATTATTTTACATTCATTAAGAGCAAACTAAAGCAGGGGCACCTGCATAGCTCAGTTAGTTAAGTGTCTGACTTTGGCTCAGGTCATGATCTTATGATTTGTAAGTTCAAGCCTCAGGCCCTACATTGGGCTCTCTGCTGTCAGTGCGGAGCCAGCTTCGGATCCTCTGTCTCCCTCTCTGTCCCTCCCCTGCTTCTGTGCTTGCTCTCTCTCTCTCTCAAAAATAAACATTAAGAAAAATTCTAGAGCACCTGAGTGGCTCAGTAGGTTAAACATTTGACTTCAGCTCAGGTCATGATCTCCTGGTTTGTGAGTCCAAGTCCCGCATCAGCCTCTGTGCTGACAGCTCAGAGCCTGGAGCCTGCTTTGGATTCTGTGTCTTCTTCTCTCTCTCTGCTCCTCCCTGTTCGTGCTCTGTCACTCTCTATCAAAAATAAGTAAACATTAAAAATAAAACATTTAGGGATGCTTGGGTGGCTCAGTTGGTTAAGCATCCGACTTCAGTTCGGGTCATGTTCTCACAGTTCATGAGTTTGAGCCCCATGTCAGGCTTTGTGCTGACAGTTCAGAGCCTGGATCCAGCTTCAGATTCTCTGTCTCTCCTGCTCTCCCCCTCCCCTGCTTATGCTCTGTCTCTCAATAATAAATAAACATTGAGGAAGTAAAAAAATAAAATAAAAAAGAAAGAAAAGAAATTAGAGTAATATATAATTACTTTTCATTCTGATAACTCACTAAAATATGATGTAATGAAGATATCTTGACATCTAGCAAATAAAAATAACCTTTAATACCTATTAATATGACTATTATAAAACACACAAAATAACAAGAAACAAGTTGGCAAGGATGTGGAGAACCTGTGCCTTCCTGGTGAGAATGTGAGATGGTGTGGCCAGTGAGGCAAATGCTGTAGTGACTTCTAAAAACATTAAACATAGAATTAATGTAGAATCCAGCAATTTCACATCTGGGTATAGCCCCCCGCCCAAATTTGAAAGCAGCAATTCAAACAGATATATGTTTATGGCAGTATTTTTCACACTACCTAAAAGATGGAAGTTAACCAAATGCTCATGGGCAGATTAATAGATAAAATGTCATCTATACGGAGATACCTGGGTGTCTCAGTTAAGTGTCCAACTCTTGATTTTGGCTCAGATCATGATCCTGTGCTGACAGCACAAAGCCTGCTTGGGATTCTCTTTTCCTCTCTCTCTGCCATTCCCCCACTCAAGCACACATGCACTCTCTCAAAATAAATAAATACACTTTAAAAAATGTGATCCATACATACGAAGGAAAGAAATTTTGACACATGCTACAAAAAGGATTAATCTTGAAGACACTATGCTAAGGGAGGTAAGTTAATCACAAAAGAACAATATTGTGCGACTCCACCTATATGAAATGGAGTAGTCAAATTCATAGAGATAGAAAGTAGAATGGTGGTTGTCAGGAGCTGAAAGAGAAGATGCTAAGGAGTTAGTGTTTAATAGATAAAAAGTTTTAGTTAGGGAAGATGAAAAATTCTGTAGACAAATCAGGATGATAGTTGCACAACATTGTGAATATGCTTAATGTTTCAAAACTGATTTCTTATAAATGTTTAAAATGGTAAGTTTTGTTTTATGTATTTTTGCCACAAAATTTTTTGAGATTTTTTAATGTTTATTTTTTAGAAAGAGAGAGAGGGGAGGGGAGAGACAGAGAGAGAGGGAGACATAGAATCTGAAGCAGACTCCAGTCTCCAAGCCGGCAGCTCAGAGCCCAACGCTGGGCTTGAACTCATGAATAGTCAGAGCATGACCTGAGCCGAAGTTGGACGCTCAACCGTCCACCTGAGCCACCCAGGTGCCCCTGCCACAATTTTTATAAAAAGAAAACATAAATTGGACTAAATCCTTAGAAAATGAAATCATCTACATTTAATAATGATTAGCCAAGAAAATATCTTATAATTTTAAAGGTCTTTTGCTGTTTTACTAATATTTCTCCCAATTATTCATATTAAATGCAAATTATTTATAGTGGATGAAGAAAGGTATGCAAGATGCTTCACATCTTAAATATTCATACACTTTCTACACTAGAAAAGATATCTTATTACAGTGAGTTGTTTATAAAAGCTGTGTAGCAGAGTGTCACTGAGTACTTAGGTATTATTTGTTACCTCCAGTTCTCAAAGTGGAGATATTTTAATACAAACACCGTTCCCCTTTTCTCTCAATGGGAAAGTTGTCCATCAAAGACTTCCACTAAGAAAACATCTCTGTACGTCACAGGCAGATGCCATCTTGATCTTTGATCAAATTCTCTTGCTATTCTTGCCTGCACGAATCATAAATCTTTTATAATACACTTTCATGTGCATCGTGTGGTTAAGGGAACTAGCTTTTGTTTGCTTAGTTGGTTGTTTATTGTTGGTTTTGCTTTTTTTATTAGCTTTATTATTTTTTTTCATGTCAAAGCTTGGTTTTGCATGTTTTTGAAATCTATTAAGTGCTTAACAGAGTTGAAATTTAAATGAACTGATTGACAAATGAATTAATAAATTAACTAATTTAGAGAAAGTTATAATAACCAAAACAATTTTCCTTGTGATTGAAATATAAAGAGAATTTGTGGAAGCCATATAGGAAAAGCTCACATTTATTTGGTGACTGATAGTTAATATTTATACATATGTCCTGAATACAAAAAATGTTTCTGGAACAGAAATAAGAGTTACTGTTACTTATGGAAATAACAGCATTGATTCTTCATGCCCCAATCTTTCTCTTCTGTTAGGTGACGCTGTGACAGCCAGATGGGCTCTGTATGGGCACAGAAGGGGATTCATGTACCACAGATGAGAAACCAACACATATATATGTATATGAATCTGAGAGCTCATTTACATGTTGCTCCACTCCTAGGGAAAAAAAAAAGAAATTCATCTTAAGGTAAATAAATTCTTCTCCAGAAGAGAAAGGGTCCCTGAATTCTACCCCTTTGGAATATAAACAAATTACTCTGGGGGACAGATAAGTGTCTCTAGATTCACAATCCCTAAAATGTCTCTGTGGCTTCACTCCATTTTAATATGTAAAAACACACCTTCGGGAAGTTTAGTCTTTCCAAAATTCTCACTATCTATTTAGTCATCTTTTATACTCCAGGTGTGTCCTCTAACCCAAGTTCAAGTAAAATTTGCTCAGGAAGCTCTAATCATTCAGAGACATAGACATATTTTCTCTTTTCATGCCTCAATCTTTTTCATTCTTTAGAATGAAACTTCTATATTTTCTTTTCCCATTGGAATGTCTATGTACTCTTTTCCAACTACAAATTCCAATGTTGAAGAGAGAAAATATTTTCAAGAAGTGATAAACCAATAAGCTTTCCAGTTGGATTACACTTTTGCAAGCTTTGAGTCAGTTGAAGTCCCCTCCCCTTACCACAAACACCTGTTGTATCAGAAGTCATACATCATTTTTGGTTGAATTGTATACCTTTCTGGCATCTTTGTTCAGTTATCTCTTGAATATTTGTTATATATGAAAACAAAGCCCAAAGATGGCAATATTATTGGGCAAAACAAAAGTAATTGCTAAGGCCATTTTAGTGTGGTATTCCATTTTCACTGTGTGCAATTAACACTTTGATTTGTCATATCGTTATTAAAGCAAGTGGTAGTTTATCTCTAAACAATTAGAACAGGGAGAACACTTTTTAAAGATATTTTGTGGGAAATAATTCTTTGGGTGGGAAATATATTTCATTAAGTTTCTTTATAAATTTAAGCAATGAAAACTAAAATACACTCATGCATTAAACATTTTTAGCTTCCTAAAATGTGTGGCATTGTGGTTGTCTGTGAGATAACATGAGAAAACGCAACCAGCAGTAGTGATATATAGTTAGAGAATTATACAATTCGAGAGCCTGAAGGCATTTTAGTGATTATCTTATCAAACACTCCTATTTTACTGACGTGAAATTGGGTTTTCAGAGAATTTAAGATATATAGGTTAAGGTATGATCTTACAGTAATATACTGTGTATTACGTATTGAAATAAGCCATCATTTCCCTCAGAATTATGTGTGCATTTAGGATCCATTAAATTTCTGAATAGTTTAAAATGCTTATGGATGTGGTAGGCATAGAAAGCAGTAAACTATTTTATATCAAAAGATGTTTTGTTTGTTTTTTGCCTTCCAGAATTTCCACAGAAGATTTCAACAGAATTACAGTGGTTTAACCACAGTAGTATTTAAGTTTTAGGCCACAGTGTTCTTTATCCCTATTTGAATTTCCTTTTTTTGACCAGCACGTGCAGAGTTAGAAGTTTTCAGCCAGGCCTCAGAAAAGCCCTTCACTAACAGACATTTCTTCAGTACATTTACCCAGAGGCCTGAGAGCAGACCCGACCTCATGATTCCCTGTCTTAATCACGAGGCAGATTTTTGCTTTTAGTGCAATCTTTCCTATACTGTTTGAATTGTGCGTGTGCACGGTGTGCGTGTGTGCGCTCGTGAGCCTCTGTGTGTGTGTGTGTGCGCGTGCTTGTGTTTGTGTGTTTTCTTGGTTTCTGGAAGAAAGCCCCTAATTACCGAGTAACTACACTGCAGGGTTTGGTTAAAAAATTTTTTTTAATTTTTTAATGTTTATTTATTTTTTAGAGAGAGAAAGACAGAGAGAGAGAGAGAGAGACAGAGTGTGAGAGGTTTAGGAGCAGAGAGGGAGACACAGAATCCGAAACAGGCTCCAGGCTCTGAGCTAGCTGTCAGCACAGATCTGACGCGAGGCTCGAACCCACGAACCTCGAGATCATGACCTGAGCCAAAGTCGGTCGCTTAGCCGATTGAGCCACCCAGGCGTCCCTGGTTAGAAATTTTTATGACTATCCGTGCATACTGTCTTTAGGGTCCCCATGCTTTGTGTGCGTCCGCAGAACCAGAACCAACGCAAGCAGTGGGTGGGGTAGACTGCCCAACTCACCACCTCTCCCCTTCCTGGCTTTACGGGCCACCTAATGCGATCTTTTGCAAGGAAACTCTACCTTAGATCTCAGGCTGAACTTTAACCCTTGTGCTACAGTTATATGTGAGAAACCAACCTATAAAAGGTCTCGGAATATATAAACCTGTTTTCACTATCATGCAAAGCTCAATGCTGTCCCTGATACCTCCGCCTCTTGGGTTCCTTTGGAAAATAACCAAACTGTCAACTTTTCGCCTTTCCGTGGCTGACAGGAAGAATCATCTCCTCTAATATGGCTTCTCACTGTCTTCATTCTTCTCTTCTTCAAGTTCTCCTTTCTGTGTAAATCATTTCCAAGTCATGACTCTGTTGATTGCATGATCACAGGCTATTAAATGTCGTTGCTGATAGTCTTTTTAGATCATTTCAGCTTTTCTCTCTCTTGCAGTGTTTCCCTGAATCTCTCCAACCTGTCTTCTAATCACAGGCTCATTATTCATTCACTCGCTCATTCATTCTCAGTAATTTGCCAGGAACAAAAGCAACATTAAAACTGGTAAAAGTACAAAAAAGAAACACTAACACAAAGTAAATAAAATGAAAGAAAATAAGTGGAGAAGAAAGTGGGACAAAAAAGAGATAAGAAAAATAAGGTAAGGACAGGAATAAGTAAGACACAAAATTGATTCTGAAAGAAAAGCCCTGTATTGTAAACAGTCTGTACATTTCTTTCACCATTTTAAACCCAACTTAAAGAGGAGGACATAATTCATGGTCTTCATAAGTTTATATATAAACACAACATTGTTCAGAGATGTTCAGGTAGGAATCTGAGGGCAATATTTTTTTTTCTATTGTCCTCTCAGAAAGAACACTATAGCTAATTCAGCTAATAATTTTTAAAAATATATTTATGATGAGTAAAAATACATAAGGAGATAGTTTTAGAGATATCTTTTTAATGTATGCCAGTATCATAACATCATTCTGAAATTTTATAGAAAAAAGAAAAATTCTGTAAAAGAAACGAAAGTTTAGTTAACAAACTTCAAAAATCTGGTCTAATGCAGAAGGAGATGATAATATTAGGTGTGGAATGGAAAATATATGCCACATACACGCTTCACTGATGGTATCGCTCACGCTGATGGTACATATAATTAACTGAGTGCTAAATCCTTTTGCTTGGGTTCACGTGCAGCCCTAGGGAACCACTGTCAATCATTTGGGTATGGCCTTTGACAAGAAGCCTACATACTATCAATCTACTCAAGGCATGGAGATTCTACAGACAGATTTTTTTTTAAACATTTATTCATTTTTGAGAGACAGAGCATGAGCAGGGGAGGGAACAGAGAGAGAGAAGGAAACACAGAATCCAAAACAGGCTCCAGGTTCTGACCTGTCAGCACAGAGCCCAACATAGGGCTCGAACTCATGAACCATGAGATCATGACCTGAGCAGAAGTCTGACACTTAATCGACTGAGCCATCCAGGCGCCCCTGCAGATGCTTTAGGCAGTACTACAAACCATCATTTTTTTCTCTACTGACCTGTATATGCAATAAGAGGAAGTGACAAATCACTGCGGTGCAGCTGTATTAGATTGCTTTTTGTAAGGATTCCAGAGTTCTCCCAGGCTTCTTTGTAAATGGAAATAGCTTTCTCTTTAAAATGTAGTAGCCTAAATGATAAGACATGTGCCCTATTAACCCACTCCAACAATGCACCCAAATGTAATAAGAAAGTACTTTCAATGCAATATCTTAAAATCCCTTAAAGGTTTTTTTGCTTTTGTTTTAGTTTTGGCTTTGGTTTTGGTTTTGGTTTTGGTAATGAAAGGTGGAAGGCATCTACTAACAAATTCTAAAAGTTGTATGTAAATGAAAACTGCAAAATCAATCAAGAATTAATTAAGCATTTTAAAGTTGAACCCTGGAATAGCTTGGAGACTCTAGTACTCATGTGTATGATTATTTAGTTTATGATAAATGTGTCTGAAGAGTAGTGATAAAGGACAGTATGACTATCCACATAGGAGAAAATAAGTTTGACCTTTATTTCAAAATGTACACAAAAATTATTTCCAGATGGATTGTGGCTCTAAATTAGAAAAGGAAAGAAGCACCAGGGTGGCTCAGTTAGTTAAGTGTCTGACTCTTGATTTGGGCTCAGGTCATCATCCCAAGGTCTTTGAGTTCAAGCTCTTTTTTGGGATCTGTACTGACAGGTCAGAACCCAGAGCCTGTTTGGGATTTTCTTTATCCCTCTCTCTCTCTCTGCCCCATTCCCCTCCCCTACTCCCTCTCAAAAATGAATAAATGTCAAGTAAAAATGGATACAACTACTTTTGAAACTATTTTTTGTGTCTATCAGTACAAAGCTTCAGATCCAGCAGTTCTAGGTATATACCCAACAACAACAACAACAACAACAACAACAACAACAAAGAATAGTATATTCACCAAAAGTCAAGTCCATAAATGTTTATGGGAACATTATTTGTAGTAACCAGAATACTCCATACCTCTGTTGACAGAAGAATGTATAAAGAAATTATGGTATATTGATAAAATGGAATATTATACATCAGTGAGAACCTTGAACTATATACACAGCAAACATGGATAAATCTTACAATGTAGATTGATGGAATCCTGACACAGAGAAATATATAGTGAATTACTATACTTATAGGCACTTCAAAAACATGTAAAACTAATCTATAGGCAGGATATCAGTCACCCTTGGAAGGTGATATTGCTGCAAGGGGCCAGAGTGGGTTCTTGGATACTTCTAACATTCTGTTTAATGATATGAGTGCTGCTTAAACGTGTGCTCACACTGTAAAAATTCATTGCTTTATCTACTTATCTTTAAAATTCATGGATTTATCTACTTATCTTTAATGTACTTTTTAATACATATAATCAATTAAAGGTTCATACCAAATAAACAAACAAATCATGTTAGAAGCAATTAAATAGAAACTAAACTGAAGGTGTCTTTGCATAAACTTAGAGTGGTTCTGCACAAAATATTTTGACCAGTAAGATTCAACAGGACTAGAGGCATTCACATGGCATTCAGATAGTCTCACACTTTCTACACATCCCTGTAGTGTTTCAACTACATATCTCTTCCACAGATATCTTTATCACCAAATTTTCAAACATGGTCCTTCAAAATTTCTAACTATGCTAAGTTGACAATAAATAATCAAGCGAATTAGTAGCTTCATAAACTTGACTCTTGCATATTATTTCTTTATAGCCATTTCCCTTGCTATTTAGTTACCTACTTTGTTGTCAAAGAGTCCAATTTAAAAATCACAATCAGATATTTAACATGACAAGGAGAAAAATAATGTGTGTAAAAGTCACTCTAAAATGTAAGAACAGGTTTATACCAAAAATAGAACCAAAAAATATAAGGACTTTAGAAAAATAGACTTGCCAGTTTAAAACCAACTGCTTTCTCTACAAAATAATGGGAAATAAGCATCCAATATTTTACCTAGTAGTCAATGCAGAAGCAACCTATGGTTTGCTCCAATTTTGATCAGGATTAGAATCAGGATTATCATTTGAGAAGCACTGGCCATGAGACAAACAAGCTAGCCTGGGATCCTAAAGGATTCCTTTATTATTGGCTTGATAATTGTAGGTAGATGATAAGTAAGACAAATTTGCACATAGGAAACAGAGATGTTGATTCTTCTGATGGAACAAGTAAAACCAACAGAAGTAGGAGATAAAAATATGGACTCAGCCAAACAGAGAACAGAGACTGGGGAGGATTGAGGTTATGTATAAATTATGTAAATCAAAGCCTGTGTGTTGGAGAAAATCAAGTCATCTCTGCTTTTGAAATGACTAGCTTCCTGAACCCTATAAACCATCAGGAAACAAACTCATTGTTGAGGAATTTTAAGTTTTTGTTTTTGTTTTATCTTCTCTACTCATTCATTATTTCTACTAGAACCGGTTCTGAGTTGGGAATATGGGATAGTTTAGTTCCTCAGCAAGGCTCTTGTGTTGACTTGCATTGCAACATTATGACAACCAAGAGTATAACAGAATTTTCTCCCTCTTCCTCATGGCAACCAAAGATATTGAATCCATTTGATATAAAAGATAAAGACATGATCACAAGAGACACCTGGGCCTGTGCAGATCAAACAAACCATGAAGTCTTAATATTGGTACCTAAGTACAAGACTCCCGGAAGACAGGTTACTTGAACAAAACTGAGTCTCCATAATTGAATAAGTATATACAGGTAAATGTTTGTGTAATATTTTATGACATTTATCTTCCAGAAGAAAAGATTGTCTTATCCATATATCTTTTGGTGATTTTTAAAAATTTTCTAACAGTTTATTGTAATTGGCTATAGTCAGTTTAGAAGGCTAAGATTAATTCTGTCTGTTGTATTGTCTTCATATAGCCTACTGCTTGGCATATGGTTGGTACTAAATAACTTTGTTAGTAAGTATTTTCAGTATTGAAAGGTCTTATACTTGAATAATTTATTATGTTTTATAACAGCAGATTCATTTTGCTAGTTGTCATTTGTGCACTTAATGTAAGATCTACTGCAAGGAAGAATCAATATTTGTGATTAAATTGACTATGTTAGGAATGCCTGGGTGACTCAGTTGGTTAAGCATCCAACACTTGAATTTGGCTCAGATCATGATCTCAGGCTCTACTGATGGTGCAGAACCTGCTTGCGATTCTTTCTTTCCTTCTCTGTCTGCCTCATTCCCCACTCCTCCTGGGCTCCCATGCACATATGATCTCACTCTCAAAATAAATACGTATTTAAAAACTAAAACACTATGGGGCACGTAAGTGGTTTAGTCAGTTAAGCGGCTGACTTTGCTTCAGGTCATGATCTTGTAGGCCTTGGGTTTGAGCCCCGTGTCAGGCTCTGTGCTGACTGACAGCAAGGAGCCTGGAACCAGCTTTGGATTCTGTGTCTCCCTCTATCTGTGACCTTCCCCCACTCATACTTTGTCTCTCAAAAATAGATAAACATTGAAAATTTTTAAAAATATAATAAAACCTAAAAATGTAAAGTAAGAAAAATAAATTACCTATGTTAGAGAGATAAAATTTATTTTATTTTATTCCAGGAGAGATACATTTCTATTTATACCTAATTCATATAGATAGATGATAGATAGATAGATAAACTATCTTCCATTTAACTAACAACATTAAGATTTTTATTAGAAAACTTACAGATATTTTAATGTTCATACACGTGTATCAGTATGCACACCTCATATATATGACTCAATGCAAGTACATTTAAAATAAAGAAATGTTTTGAACAATAGTTTCAATAACTAAAGTCCTACTGCAACAAGCTCTCATACCAGAGATCAGGACCCAAAACCTCTTTTTGACTTAAATAGCTGGTGTTCACTATTGGGCAGATGACTTGAAGCAGTGAGAAGAGACAGAAAGTAGGATTTCTATAGTTCACGTGAGCTGTGTCATTACTGAGAGAGGATCCTTACATTCTATGTTTAGTTCAATTTGGCTTGAATCCTTCCCAGCCTTTGCAAGTAATGTGGCCTTTTCTCGTTCCCTCTGGGAATTGTCTGAAGGGCTTTTCCTTCCTCCAAATGTTAGTCATAGTTGTTGAAAAGCTGCAAAGCCATGACATTCTTAATACTGACAAGACACATCTCTTTTACAATTTTCTGCCTGATAAATTCTTAACATTTCCTATGGGCAAAAATCACAAGAAGATGTGTGAGGGGAAAAATTATTTCACTGTTTTTTTATTTTCATATAGATGGAAAATTCTTCTCTACTAGCCCATTTATATTCAGACCATCTCAGGCCAGCATTTTCTAGACTAATTATTTTGTTCTTGAGTGAACAATAGATATTAGAATTTTTTAGTAGGCAGTGAATAAACTATTCAACAGTGACAAAATATATACTCGACCTATGCTTAATTGCTTTAAGTACGTGCTTCATTGCTTCCAAGAGACTAAGTGGAGTGGAGGGTGGGGATGGAATGGAATTATCTTCAGAGAAGCATGATAATTCTGGCTTAACACACTGGGTCCGGTCCTTCCACAGGTCCAGGAGCAAAGCAGACAAAGTTAATGTTTTAAAGAGGAAAATGTATTATAAAATAATGGCAACTGCCAGGCAAGTAAGCAAGTATCATGTGCCAGTTGATTGTATAAAGGGATGGTGGTTATAGGAGCCTCAGGATTTTTGTTTTTATTTGCCCGATGCAGGCTGGCAGGAACCACAGCCCTCTCAATGAAACACAGTGAACCACAGAGGCATATGCCAGGGGCAACTCTGTGAAGAGTATGATACCATCAACACAAATCCATCATCCCAGAAACCAGAACTCCATACATCTTCTTTCTATGGGGCGCTGCAACTAACATCCTTGGTCTGTGTACACAGCATTATTTTTAGTTATATAAGTCACAGTAGTGAAGAAAATAACACAATTTACCTGAAAAGGTTAATGGTTTTCTTGGACACCTAATTTAAAACATTCATCTCTCTGGGTGAAACCATGGCTGTAAAGAGTTAGTATAAAAGTCCAAGTTACAGCACAAAAGTTCAATACTCTTCTAAGAGCACTTAATGCCCAAACAGACTAAAAGTGTTTTTATGGAGATCAATGGGCAATTCACTCCTCAATCACATTTTATTTTTCCTATGAAGTGGAATGGTGGTACAGTTCCCCATAATATTTAAGGCACAGAAAAGTCTTGGTGAAATCTACATAATGAGCAA
Source organism: Suricata suricatta (assembly GCF_006229205.1). NCBI lineage: Eukaryota > Metazoa > Chordata > Mammalia > Carnivora > Herpestidae > Suricata > Suricata suricatta. Next base: position 33,682,283 of record NC_043704.1, on the reverse strand, counting down.
ATCTTTCAACACTTAATGTGCACAGTGGGTGTAGATTGATCTACTTGGTTATAAAGGTGGTTGGGCATTTGGTTCTCTTATGGGCTTAAGTAAACAAACTTTAACTCATCCCTGCAAATTTCAAAAAACAAAAACAAAACCAAAGAACATATTTAAGGGGAGAGGGAAAGGGTGGCTTCCCTAAAGAGCTCCTCACTTGACAAGGATCCCATTTCTAAGGCATGATATTTAGTTGATAGGTTCAGACAGAATTGCTTGTGCACCCCGAATCAGTCAGTCTCCAGGGGATAAAATCAGGCTAACCAGACTCTAATTTACAAGACAACCAAGTGAGACCTAATTATTATTAAATAAAACATATAGCCATCAAGAGAACTGAATACTTCTATTTACTGATCAGCATATTCCTTCCCTATAGGCAAGTTAAATTATAATTATATGATTTCACAGTCAACATGGGAATAAAGCAAGAGCAGTTAATTGGATATTTTACTGCCTAATGTCATCAAGCCCCGAGAGCGTGAAGTATTCATCTCAACACAGAGACGCAGCAACTGAGGTCAGTTGTTTCTGGGTGGGAGCGAGGGTTCCGATGAAATGTCCCTAACATAACAGTATTGCGAAGATATAGAAGTATAAATAAGCTAGTAGTACTCAGCATACTGTGTTATGCATCTTGTTAAATGTAAAATGTTGTTCTATGTGTTGCATCAGTATATCACCAATGCTTACTGTACCTCTTTGAACAGATCTGTAGAAAATTCCTCTTTACCTGGAGGTTTTGAGTCTCTCACAACTCCACAAAGCATCTGTCAATCCACAGGACAGCGGTTCTAAATATTTTTGGTGTCAGGCTCCCTTTATACTCTTTAAAATTATTGAAAGCCCCAAAAAGTTATCATTTATTTTTTATTAAGTCAATCAATATTCACCATTTAAAAACTAAAATAAGATCTATTTGTTTACTAATCAATTTAAAAATAATGCCGAACCCCAATTAATATAAAACACACAAAACCACAAAGAACACATTTAAAAGGGTCCATTTCTAAAAATTGGTGATGTATTATTTATATTTTTGCTAGAATTGTTAATGTCTGGCTTAATAGACAGATGTATTAATCTTTCTGCTTCTGTTTTCAATCTATTGATATCACATATCATGTCACCATTGAAAAAAATAACACCATGTATAGTCATGAGAGAATGACGGTGAAAAGGCAAATGACCTGATGCTATTGTTATTTAAATTGATCTCAGGGACACATTAAAAAAAGTCTTCAAAAACCCCAAAGATTTACAAATCACTCCATTTTGTTTTTTTCTGCTATTTCTAATTTCCCAAATCCCATAACAGTAGGCCTCATTTCTGGTTGCACAAGAGAATTATATGAAACTTTAAAAATAGTCAACTCTTTAAAAAATAAAATTAAAATTAAATAATATAAATAAAAATATCCAACTCATGATTATACACAGATAACTCTGGTAACTGCTACTCTAAAGCATTAAGACTTCTCCATTTGCGATAGTGACACTTTTCTTCAGGTTGTTGACTCTGTGTGTGTGTGTGTGTGTGTGTGTGTGTGTGTGTTTTCTTCTGCTTTATTTTGTTTTTTAGAGAGAGCAAGGGAGTGGGCAAAAGAGGCAGAGGGAGAGAGAGAGAGAGAAAGAGAGAGAGAGAGAGAGAGAATCTTCAGCAGGCTCCATGCTCAGCACAGGGCCCCATGTGGGACTTGATCCCATGACACTGGGATCATGATCTGAGCTGATATCAAGAGTTAGAACTCAACTGACTGAGCTGCCTAAGAAGACCACCTATTTCTTGAAGTATCTCACCACATGTTCTAACTCATTGCTATACTGATATAGACACCAGGGGTCTATATCAGAATCCCAGACTTGTCATTGTGCTGTTGATAATAGATTAAGAACTTGGAGATTGAACTTTTTATACAGAAGTATCCATGTGCCCTGTCACTTGGTTTCAAGTCCAATTCCTCCTTGGCCATTCTAAGCAATGGCATTATATCCAGCAGATCTCAAAGATGATTCCACATGGGTAAGTGTGCCATTAGCATACACATTCATTGAGAAAACTTTTTTTTTTCAGTATAATTGGACAGACAGAGCCATTTGAAACATTCCATCTAGAATAACTTGGCTTTAAATTTTCTGTTATATTACCTTAGGGTCCATCAGAGCTCTAAGGTAATATAATAGTAAAGCAATGAAGGGAACAATAATTCTTCTCAGGTCACTGATATCTCAGAGGATGTTGTGCTTCAATATTTGTGCTTCTGCCATTGAAAGTCCCTGTGGAGCAGAGACCTGTTTCCCACCTACTAATACCGTAACAATAACTGTCTCTCAAAAATGATTTATATTATTTTACTCATCAAACTGGATTAAGATTAATTCATCTTTAGGGGAGGTTCTGATTGATACATAATGTAAAAAATGTAAAGATTGATTTTTTTCCACTTGTAATTTATGACGCAATTCATGATGTTAAAAATGGGGCACCACTGGGTGATAGGAAGTGGCTTTAAGCACCAAGGGTCTATATCAGAATTCCTCAGGTGTCTACATTTAAGTTCGTTTATTTTGCAGTATAGGGATTTCTGCTAGATTTTTAAATTAAATTACTATTTTTATGGTTTAAGTTTTATTCAGCAATAGAAGCAAAGTATGTGCTTTCCATCATCCATTTTCTTCTCTAAGTTTCTTTTCACATGAAAACATTTCAGAGAGATTTTCATCTATATTTCATGTGAGAAAAGTTATCATAAATTGAATAAGTAGGCTGAATAAAGTCTAACAGGTTGTACTATTTAATAGAGTTTCTCTAGTGCTGATTTCCTTAGAATGTTTGAATGTATTGAGCTATCAGGTTTGAGCTACAGGAGAATTGTATCCCAGTGGGTAGTTGTCATTTGTTGGCTCCAACCTCCTAGCTTCCGTGACCCGTTCACAAAGCCCCTTATTTCCTTCTGGAACATCATCACGACCACACTGTATGCCCTATAGGGAGTGGGAAAGTGAATCAGGGTGCAGTTTCCTCCCGTCAAAGAAGTCAAAGGAATGCTGGGAAGTTCCAGACATCAGATTCCTCCTTTAAATTTTAATCTCCTTTTGAACTTCATGCATTGCATTGGTGGCTCTTAAATGACTGGTCATCTGTACCACCACCTTCATTCCTATCTTATCCAAGCCTGTTTGTTTGTTTGTTTTTAATTGTTGGTTGTTAACCTTGAATGCAATCTTATCCTTTCAAAAATTCCATTTCTGTTGGTCTGTTAGGGGCATTTTCTGTTGCTTACAACCAAAGTACCAGAAGGACATGTGAGAAAGATCAAGAAAAAATGTTTTTGGATTGTAAGTTTTATTTCTTAGGTATTCTGAGTCCACTTCAGATATATATATATATA